>NW_018397285.1:673769-687393 GCF_002168275.2 Theobroma umbraticum
TAAAATTGAGATAGCATATGATTATATTAATTGATTTGCATATAGGTTAGGGATATACCTATAGGCCATATGTAGCCAGATTAGAGCTTGAACTTAGTGAATCTATTTTAATTTCAATTTACATAGGGATATAGTGTTTTGGTTAAAATAGATATTTTTATAAGATGAGTCGGGAGACCCTTATAAATAATTTAGGACTCTAGGTTAGCAATTCAAACCATTGAAATAAGTTAAGGAAGAGAGGTAAGATTTAGATGAAGTGTGAGGGATATTGTAATCCTAGGCTTGTTTGCTTTGATATTTATTTGAGTATTTATTTGATTTTTCTTAGTTTAGATTTGCTAACTTAGTTTTATTTGATATTGTTTGGATAAGATTAATTTGCTATAATTTTTGTACTTAGTAAACTTTTAGATCAATTCCCTGTGGGATCGATACTTTACTTGCTAATATACTGTCTATTCGATACATATACTTACGTAGTAGAATTTTAACTAACAGTGGCCAACCAGTGGAGAATCAGATCACGCTCAAGGCAAAGACCCTGGCAGAGAAACAAATCACACACATGACAAAGCAACTAATGGAGAATAGATCATGCACAACGTCAAAGCAGCTGGCAGAGAATCAGATCATCGATTGGAGTAAACTCTAGGTGTCGGTATCCATCACAGTACTCTCAAACGGATGGCGTCAAAGTATTGCAGGCGAGAAGCACAGGTGAGATTATTGCCACCGTCCCTACTTACCACCATCCCTACAGGCACAAAAAGGTCACAAGGGGACAAAGATCCATTCAACCATAAATCAGGTCAACGTCTGGAATTCATCCCTTGGGCTGAATCACAAATCCACAAATAAGGCCATCGTGCCTTTATTTTTCATATTTTCCTCATTGAACCTCAATTCACATTTATCAAGCTTCAATCATCTTTAAGCTCGATTAAGTTCTAAGCGCCTTTAAGTCTTCAATGCATCATTCAATCAAATCATCTCAACCTATCACTCACTTAGGGCAATCTACTCCTAGGGGCTCATCATAGCCTCTAGACATCTTAGCTTACACACACACAGTATAGGCCACCCATGTGCCTCACATCACATCACATAATCACACACAGTTCATATATATTCATATACACTTATGTTGCTCTCTAGCCTAGGTTCATTCATCTAGACATACATATTTCATTCTAGTACCAGTGCAGTGCATCTTCTATGCGTCATGCATTACATGCATATTAAACTAAACCCGCTCACCATGACAAATGGGAGGTACTCATAATAGAGCTTCAATCATTAGCCTCCAATTGTTGTCTAGCTTTCCAACAAGTTGATTGAACTCTGTTTCCCCTTTCAAGCACATCAAAACATTAAAAAATTAATTACGCTTAGCTTTCGAAGAATGCCCACTTTTACACAATTTACCAATTCTCAGCAATCTAACTATTTAAGCTTAAATTCTTCATTAACGAGCTATGCCCATACCTTAGAATCCGGATTGCACGAACCTTAACTCCAAATTCTTCAATCTAAGCCTAAGAGGGCAAATTGTCATATCTAAAGAAAAATCAGATTGTGAAGTTATTAACCAATAAAATTGAAAAATAATCGATGAAAATGTTAAATCTTACCTCCAGAATGCTTTCCCAAGCTCCAAATAGCCTCAAATGGCTTAAAAATTCAATTTTGGGGTTAGCGTTTCTAGTTTTTAGAGAGATATAGAGAGAGAAAGAGATAAAAAAAAGAGACAAGGCAAAACGGCCTGAACCCCTTTTTATTTTGCCTTTTCTTTGTGATGTATAAATACATTTGGCAATGTATGGATACATCTGCGCTAATTTTGAATGAATGTATAGATACATTGAGGCAATGTATCGATACATGTTCATCAAATTCCAAATCTATCACTACATCCTTCATTGTATAGATAGAATTTCTCCAAAACACCCCATATTGTTCTTTTGCCAAGAATATATCGATACATGAGGGTGTATATCGATGCAGTTTCCCCTGTAGGCAATTTTACTCCAAAACTTTCAAAAATCCAAGTTTAACACCCCAAAATCATTCCCTATTAATATCACACCTCAAATCATTCATTTAGTTTAATCACATGCACATAAATTTACAATCATACACAAAACATAGATCAAAACCTCAAACTATGGAATTTATCACATATTTCATCAAAATTTTGCCTAAGTGTCGATATATACACTTTGAAACACATGGCATACATATCATATCATCCGAAGTCCTCAAGGATTCACATATTCATAAATCATTCTTAGTTTACTTAATTTACATCGAAAATTAGGGGTGTTACATTCTCCCTCCTTATAACAAATTTGTCCCCAAATTTTAAATCATGTACCTCAAATTAAATTACGTATATCAAACCTCAAAAAGGAGGGGATAGTTCTCTTGCATTTCTTCCTTGAGTTCTTATGTGGCTTCCTCAACTGAATGACTTCACCACAATAGTTTGACTGTAGCAATGTCCTTAGAGCAAAGTTGTTTCACTAGTCGATCCAAAATGGCTATAGGCTACTCCACTAGTTAAGTCCATCTTCCAACTAGACTTCATCATATTGTATCATATGCAAAGGATCCGGGATGTACTTCCTAAGCATGGATACATGAAAAATCGGATGAACATCAAAAAAATTGGGCAATAACACCAAATGCTAGGCAATTGCGCCCACCTGCCTTAATACCCCGAAAGGTCTGATGTACTTAAGGCTCCATTTCCCTTTCTTCTCAATCTTTTAACTCCTTTGGTTGGCAAGATTTCAAAAACACATAGTCACCAACTTCAAACTCTAATGGTTCTCTCCTATTATTTGCATAAGATTTTTGGCAACTTTGAGCTGTGAGCATCCTTTCTCGAATTACTTGAACACCTAGCTCAACTTCCTGTACCATCTTCGGCCTTAAGAGCTTTCATTCCCCAACTTTAAACCAACCAATAGGTGGCCTACATCTGTGCCAAAACAAAGCCTCATACGGAGCCATACTAATCGTGGCTTAATAACTATTGTTATAACCAAACTCAGCCAATAGCAAATAACAGTTCCAGAAGATTCCAAACTCAAGCACAATCACTCTCAACATATCTTCAAACGACTGAATGGTGTGCTCAGATTGGCCATCCGTCTATGGGTGGAAAGTTGTACCAAAATCCAATCTTGTGCCTATGGCTTCTTATAATTTCCTCCAAAATCAGCTCATAAATTGCAGTCCTCTGTCGAACACTATTGTTATTAGAACACCATGTAGCTTCACAACCTCATTAATGTAAATTTGGGCATACCAGGTTGCTCCATACTTAGTCTTAATTGATAAAAAGTGAGCTGACTTAGCCTATCAATTATCACCCAAATGGCATCATAGCCACGTCTAGCACATGGCAATTTCGTCACAAAGTCCATTGCTACATGTTCTCATTTCCATTCAAGTATCAATAATAGTTGCAGTAGTCCCGATGGTCTCTAATGCTTAGCTTTCACTACTTGGCAAGTTAAACACTTAGAGACATACTCAACCACATCTCTCTTTAATCTTGGCCACCAATACACATACTTGAAGTCGCCATACATTTTGGTAGCTCCAAGGTGACCGCATAGGTTGCCACATTCGCCTCTTCCAAGATCTCGTTCCTCAAATTATCCATATTCGGCATGTATATTCATGATCTATATCTCATCAAACCATCTGTGCCATACACAAAGTCTCGAGTTCTATTCTCACTAATATCTCCCAATATTTTTGTCAAATATTCATCTTGATCCTAGGCAACTTTAATTCGATCTAATACCATTGGTCAAACTCTAAAGTGTGCTAACAAGGCATTCAAGTGATTAATCTCTAAATGCACTCTTATATTGCCCAAATCATATAAACTCTACACCAAGGATCGTCTTTCCACAATTACATGTACCAAACTCCCTGTTGACTTCTACTTAAAGCATCTGCTACCATATTCGCTTTGTTAGGATGGTAAAGTATGGTATAGTCATAATCTCTCAATAACTCTAACCACCTACATTGCCTTAAATTCAAATCCCTCTGTTAAAATATATACCTCAAGCTTTTGTGATTTGTATATATTTCACAAGTCTCTCCATACAAGTAATATCTCCAAATCTTTAAGGCAAACACGATTGCTACCATCTCTAGATCGTGTGTAGGGTAATTCTGTTCATACCTATTTAATTGACGTGAGGCATACACTATGACCTTCCCCTGTTGCATCAAAATGCAACCCAATCCAATCCGTCATGTGTTGTAATACATGGTGTAGTGTCCGAATCCACACGACAAGCTTAACACATGTGTGGAAGTAAAGTAAACTTTAAGTCTCTGAAATTAGCTTCACAAGCATAAAATCAATTAAATTTAACACTTTTCTGAGTCAGTCTTGTTAAAAGGGATGCAATCCTAAAAAATCCTGCACAAATCATTTGTAATATTTGACTAAACCCAGAAAACTTCTAACTTTAGTTACATATGTCAACCTTGGCCAATTCTCTGTAACTTTTACCTTAATAGGAGCCACTTGCACCTTTTGTTCAGATATAATGTGTCCCAAGAAATTGACATTACTTAGCCAAAACTCATATTTCAAAAACTTAGCATACAATCGATGCTCCCTCAAGGTTTGTAGCATAATTCTTAAATGTTGTGCATGTTCCTCCAAGCTCTTTGAATACACCAATATGTTGTCTATGAATATGACCACAAATTTATCCAAATACACCCTAAAAACCTTATTCATCATATCCATAAACACTACAGGTGAATTAATGAGTCCAAATGACATCACTAAAAATTCATAATGTCCATAACGTGTGTAGGACATTGTCTTAAGTACGTCATATTCTCTTTTTCTCAACTAGTGATACCTTGAGCTTATATCAATCTTAAAGAAACACGCGGCCCCTTGCAATTGCTCAAACAAATTATCAATCCTCAAGAGTGAATATTTATTCTTCACTGTGACCTCATTTAATTGTTGACAGTCAATACATAACTGAAGGCTACCATCTTTCTTCTTCACAAATAACACTGTTGCTCCCCAAGGCAAAACACTAGAATGAATAAAACCCTTATTCAATAAGTACTTTAATTGCCTCTTAAGCTCTATTAACTCAGCTAGTGCCATTTGGTAAGGAGGTATCGAAATTGGCTATATACCTGAAATCAAATCAATACAAAATTCAATCTCCCGCTTGGGAGGTAATCTAAGCAATTCCTCTAGAAACATTTAGATACTAACCCACTACTAATACGAAATCCACACTTACTTCTTCCATTGAAATATCTCTTGTCATCGTCAAGTATCTTTGGCCTTCTTATCTTAGCATTGATTTGGCGATTACATCTAATACAACTTCTACAAACACTGAGCTACCATGCCCGTATATCACAAATGAGGATTCCTTTGGAAATTTAAACTTCACCAACTTACAGTAGCAATCTACCTTGGCAAAACAAGATGCTAACCAGTCCACGCCTAAAATCACATCAAAGTTCAAAGTTAATAGCAATTCCAAGCCTGCTAACATATCTTTGTCCCTTATGTAAACCATGTAAGATTTATACACATACTTCGCCACAAATGTCTCCTCTAAAGGAGTGGTCACAATTAGGGGCTCCTCCATGTTACTACAAAATCTATTTAATTTTGACATAAAATACAGGGACACAAAGGAATGTGTTGATTCGAGATCAAACAGAACTATTACTTTGATACCACATATAGGAAGTGTACTTAAGACCACTACATTAAGAGTTTGAGCATCGTGCAACGTCAATGTAAGTGCTTGACCTCCATTTTCATTACTTGGTTGTGTCGATCTACCACAAAATGATGAAGCCACACCCTTGCCTTTGTCAACTCTAGCATTCTTTCCAATCTGTGCTGTTTTAGGAAGGGTAGTCATCACTTGTGTCACATAACCATGGTCACCTTCAACTAACTGTCTCTACATTGGGCAATCTCTAATTATATGCCTAGTCTAACCACATCTAAAAGAAAATCTTGCTGCCCTATGTCACAGTCCATCATGCTCCTTACCATAATAATTACACAAAACACCCCTCTGTCTAAGGCCTAGACTAGATGCTCCATTAGACTGCTTTTGTCTAAATGGTGCACTAAATGAATCACTATTCCTCAATAGCCTACCTGTAAGAGTAGTTCCCTCACAACTTTGTTGGCGTATGAAAGTCGGAATCCTAGTTATGCTAGAATCTTTTTGACCTTGATGGGCTTGTGTCCGAGCTGTTTGACCCCTACCTCTTTTCATTCTAGATTTCAATCTCTTAGTTTCAATCATTTTTACTGCATCCACCATTGTTGCATAAAAGGCAAACCTCTGAAAGGGCAACACTCTAAACAACAACTCAATTAATCGTCGAATAAATCTCTTGATCCTCTTTTATTCTATTAGGACTAAGTTAGGAGCATATCTTCACAATTGGGTGAAACAGGCCTCATTCTCTATCACCATTATATCTGGAGTCTATCTCAAATTCTTGTGCCTTTGCATCTCTCATGCTTTCAGGCAAGAAACAATCTAGAAAAGCTTGGACAAATTCCCCCCATGTTATTAGGGCTGACCTCGATGGTTTACTCCTTTTAAGGGTAACAAATCATATTCTGGCCACATCCTTAAGTATAAAGCCCACCAATTCCATTAACTGATGTGTGGAGCATCCCAACGCTAAACAAATACAGTCCATGTCTTCCAAAAGTCTCTACGAAACTTCCTCCACATCTAAACTAATAAATGATGAAGGCTTCAACTTCATCAAATCCACCAAAGTGACATCCGTAGCCTCTCTCTGGTGTTCATACTAAGGCACATAATTCAAATCTTGAGAACTAGAATCAACCCATTCCTCAAATGATGCCTCTCTTCTACTGTGGAACTCATCAAATTCATGAGCCAAGCTTTGCAACCCTGCTGCCAAATCCTCTAAGGTGACACCTTCTCCTATCAGGTAGGCATCCATAATTCCCATATCCTTATCATCAGCATACATATAACTTGGTTTCGTATTTCGTGTACGTATTGTTGCTCTACTCCTACCACAGCTCCTTGACGTGGGTACTCATGGTGGTTCCATAGGCTCATCCGAGGTATCTTGCTCTCTGTGGCCCTTGAACCAACTTTCATCTTAGGTGGCACCCTAGACCAAGACAAAGTAAAACCATGTTCGTAATCATAAATCCAAAATCCAAAGGGTAGGCTTACTAAAACTTTGCAAGCTCATGTAGCCTTTTGTCCATAATTATGCTGCAGTCATCAACCATAAACAAGACTCACCATTAATCCTCAAAACTCCGTTGGCAAGCACAATTGTACCTAAAACTCCTTAATCTAAGCGTTGTGATACCAACTTTGTTTCGACCTAAATCTAAGTGGTTTGTGATCGGTGCACAAGCTCAATAGGCAAGTCCACGAGACTCGAGCAAGCCTTAAAGTTCATAATCATATAACATAAGCCAAGGGATTTAATAATCAAATATTCATAATCAATTTAAATATAAATACATTATCCCTGGCACATAGTTTATACAAATGGTCAAAAGGCCATACATTGGCAATCAAGGTAGGTTTGTACATAACAACCCTTACACCCAATATAATATTGCACTTAGTGCCTATACACATTATCCATAGCGAAAGGCTTTAACTGACTCAGTAAAGTGACCAAAATGAAGAGCCTACCAGATGCCAAAATTGATCTATCGCTGCATGACCTTTACCACATAACTCTGTGGCATATCTATCTGCACATGGAATACAAATGGGTGAGTACTATAATACTCAGTAAGTGGTGCAAATAAACAAAATCATATATGTTCATATAAAATACATATACAAATTATATGCATCTTCCATGCAACTAGATGTTCTAGCAAACATCTCTAAACACAGGGCATATTATTATCTCTAAATATCCCCAAAGATCATCACACATATCATTAGGTTTACCCTAAAAGTCGATCAAAGTTCTTTAAATCATTCTCCATGGCACACGCTAGTCATTAGAGTATCACATCAGAATCATATCACATTTATCTAAGCTTCTCCATGGCTATATCATGTCGTATGCAATCCAAATCAACAAATGGTCTTCCCCTAGACATAGTCAGATTATGCTTAGTGGCCAATCGGTGGAGAATCATATCAAACTCAAGGCAAAGCCATTGGCGAAGAAACAAATCACCCACGTGTCGAAGCAACGAGCGGAGAATAGATCCCGTACAGTGCTGAAGTAGCTAGTAGAAAATCAAATCATCAATTCGAGTAAACTCCCAACGTCAACATCACTCAGAGTACTCCTAGCCGAGTGGTATTAAAGCACTGCAGGTGAGAATTACGAACAGGATTATTACCACCATCACTACAAGCACACAAAGGTCACAAAGGGACAAAGATCCACCCAACCACAAATCAGACCAACATCCAAAATTCATCCCTCAGATAGAATCACAAGTCCACAAATAAGGCCATCATACCTTCATCATTCATGTTTTCCTCATTGAACTTCAATTCACATTTATCAAGCTTCAATGATCATTAATCTCAGTTAAGTTCTAAATGCCTCTAAGCATCCAAGGCATTGTTCAATCAAATCATCTCAACATATCACTCACCTAAGGTAATCTACTCTTAGGGGTTCATCATAGCTTCTAGACATCCTAGTCTAGACACATACAGCATAAGCCACCTATTTGGCTCACATGACAGCACACAATCACACACAATTCATATATATTCTATTGTTCTCTAGCCTAGGTTCATTCGTGTAGGCATACCTATTTCATTCTAGTACCAGTGCTACGCATCTTCCATGCATCATGCATTACATGCATATTAACCTAAACCCACTCACCATGACAAATGGAAAGTACTCTCAATAGAGCTTCGATACTTAACCTCCAATCACTGTCTAGCTTTCCAACAAGTTGATTTAAGTCCATTTCCCTTCTCAAATATATCAAAACATCAAAACATTAATTATGATTGGCTTTAGAAGAATGCTAGCTTTTGCAAAATTTACCTATTCTTAGCAACCCAACTATTTAACCTCATATTCTTCATTAAGAAGCTATACACATACCTCAAAAACTAGATTGCATGAGTTTTAGCTCTAAATTCTTCAATCCAGGCCAAAGAGGGAAAATTCCCAAATCTAGAGAAAAATCAGATTTTGCAGTTATTAAACGATTAAATTGAAACTAATTAGTGAAAACATTATATCTTAACTTTATAATGATTTCCCAAACTCCAAACAGCCTTAAATGGCTCAAAATTTAATTTGGGGGTTAGGGTTTTAGGCTTTTAGAGAGAGAAAAGAAGAAAAAGATACAGGGAGAAATGGCTTAAACTTTTTTTATTTTTGCCTTTTCTCTATGATGTATCGATACATTTAGAAATGTATCGATACATCTAGCAATGTATCGATACATCTACCCTAATTTTGAATGATTGTATCGATACATTAAGGCAATGTGTCAATACATTTCAGGTAAATGGGTCTTAGGTACTTTCTGCTTCAAATGTATCGATACATGTTCATGAAATTCCAAATCTATCGATACATCCTTCATTATATAGATAGAATTTCTCCAAAACACCTCATATTATTCTTTCTACCAAGAATGTATCAATACATGAGGGTATGTATCAATACATTCTCCTCTGTAGGCAGTTTTAAGCTTCCAAAACTTTTAAAAATTCAAGTTTAATGCCCCAAAATCATTTCTTATTAATATCACACCTCAAATCATTCATTTATCTTAATCCTATGTACGTAAATTTACAATCATAAACCAAACTTAGATCAAAACCTCAAACTATGGGATTTATCATATATGTCATCAAAATTTTGCCTAAATGTCAATATATACACTCTCAAACACTTAGTGTACATATCATATCATTTGACATCCTCAAGGATTCACATATTCATAAATCATTCTTAGTTTACTTAATTTACATAAAAAATCAGGGGTGTTACATTTATTCTAAGCTTATGATTTCTCTCTTAAGATTTAGTTTCATAACAATTGGTAATTTATTGGAATCATGATTTCTTAAAGGTGGAATGATGCTTTAAAATAATTATTTTCCTTGTCCCTTCTCCTTTTACCTCATCATTTCCTTTACTAGCAATTGGTGTTGATCTTATAATTATTTAAAGGCGACTTTATCATTGACATTTAGATATGCATTTTCCCATATTTCTTTCAATCAAAATTGGTGTCATTAGCACTTGAAATCTTCAACAAGAAGTTGTGATGAGAATCCAACATTTGATGTTTTTCATCTTCGGTAATATCTTTTAACACCATAATATTGTGCGTTACATGAATTCTACGCTTCTTACTTATGCTTGAATGTTGAAATCAATAATTGATATCAAGCTTTTATGTTCATTTCAAAATATTAGCATCAAGCTTTATATTGCCTCTACTCATTTGAGCTTTAAAAATTGATTGAATCCTTCTTAATGTGTTTGAGCCTTGCAATTAACAAATTGATATGCTTGGTATGCCTAATGTCCTTTTAAAAAGGGGAAGCCTTTACTAGCATTTTGCCAATTGGTATAATGAGCTTGAAAATGATTTTATCCCTCACAATTGATAATATGCTTATTTGTTTTTACAAAAAGGGAGCTTTTACTTATATCTATCAATGGATATATTGAGCTTTATATTAATTTCTAAGAATTGGTATTAGTGTTAAATATTTGTGATATCATATCTTTAACAATTAGCATAGTGATTAATGCATTTATTGAATATTTATTTTTAACAATTGGTATGTTCCATATTGTGCTTATTGTGTTTTACAAATTGTGCTTATTGTGTTTCTATCTTCCTTTTCAATATAATAAAAATGAGAGATATTGAGAAAATTTGCATTTTCGAAAAGGAATGATTGATCTTGTAGCTTGACTCAAGTTTCAAACCTTGTAACTATTGAAGGGGAGTTTTCGAATCTTTCAAAATGTTTTAACCCTTCTCAAAGTTTTATAAAAGCATAACGCTTAAAATCAAAGTACTTCATGATTAAACTTAAGGGGAGAATTTTTTTTTTTTTTACAAGCAAATTTTACTCAAAGTTTTGTCATGTCAAAAAGGGGGAGATTGTTAGTTTTATTAGCTTTAACATGATTATAGTTTTGAAATTACAAAAGTGATCAAATTTACCTTACGATCTTTTTGAGTGATCCTTGAACCTGTTTGAATGATTTCTGAACTTGTTTGAATATGTTTTTTAACTTAATTTATTAATGTTAAAAACTTTATACACTTGCTTCTAAATTGTATAAGTGTTTCCATGTGAAAATGATCAAAATTACTTGAATGACCTTTGAATTTGTTTGAATGATTTTTGAAGTTGTTTAAATAAGTTTTTGAATGTGTTTGAATAGTTTTTAAACTTGTTTAATTAAGTTTTGAAGATCCTAAGTGTTTCCATGTGAAAAGTTTTAAAATTGCTTGAATGAGTTTTGAAATTGCTTGAATGATTTTTGAACTTGTTTGAATAGTTTTTAAACTTGTTTAAATTAGTTTTAAACCTCCCTTGCATTCGATTTTGAAATGTCCAAGTATTTGGCATCAAATTGGGTTCAAAAAGATGAATTTTCTATGTTTTAAGCTATAAGTATTGATACTTTGGTCAAAAGCATCGATACATTTTAAATAAAATGATTCTACCCAAAATGTATGGATACATTTCCAAAATATATTGATACATTTCAAAATGCCTCAATACATTTGGTCCAAAACTAACTGTTATACACAAAATTCAAAAGGAAAACGGCTTTTTTCTTAACCAAACCTTCTCCAACAACTCCAAAGCTTTTCTAACTATAAAAAAGACTTCATTAACACATTTACAAGGTTAGAAGAGTCGGGAAAAAAATCAAATACTCAAAAATCAAATCTTATGAAGAGAAAGAAGAAAAGGAAAGAGAAACCAAGGTTAAACAGGCAAAACACATTCTTCCACTTAGCTTTTAAGCTATTTTTGAGCTTTAAATTTTTGGTGCTACCACTCTAATTCTTTGTAGACATCTTTATATTCATCACACTCTATCTACATTGTACTTTTTTTGTAAAACCTACTAGAGGTATAATTGCTACACAAAATTGTACAAGAGAAAAGGTTATACCTTAGCCTCCAAAAGGTAGTATTTAGAGGTTGTGCTTGATCCTTGAAAGGCATAGAGGTTATACCTCAGCTGTAACGACCCTCACCTACAGTTGTTACCAGCACACAAGTCATGTAAGCAAGCCCTCATAACTCAGCAAGCCTTGTTACACCTTATTTATTTGACCAGTATTTTCTTCCTTTATATTATATTTATTGTTCCAATTAATCGCATTAAACATCACTACAACTGTCACATCCATAATGCGCACTAAAACAACCTTAATTAAGTTTCTACCACACTTCGATTATCATACCTAAATTTTCCAAATATTTATGCATTGAATTTTAAATAATACAACTCTAAATTTTAATGTTCAGCATCCGCGGGTCTTTGGCCAAAATAGTTTTAAACACATTACTTCTTATAAATTGGAAACAACTCGATGACTAGACAACGGAGTGACAACTAGGAAAGCTAGGAGATGCCATTTACCTACACAGCTACAAGAAGTATTCTCACCAAAGATGTCACCTAACTATTTATTTATTTGCATAATAATATACGCGAGTGAGTCTCATAGACTCAATGATCATCGGCTCAATGAGCAAGCAAGGAGGGGAAACAAACATAAAGGTGGAATATTTATAAATCTAGGCATTGTAACACCCCGTATCCTCATATACGAGCCACCACAATCTCATCGACGAGAAGGAGAGTTGATGGATGTAAATCTAAGTGCAAAAGAGCAGTGATAGGTGAAAAGAATATTTTGAAATAAAATATTTTGTACGTGAGAAAATGATAATTAAATAATAATATTTTATCAAGAATGAATTATCGAGAACAAAAGAGTGATTCGGAAGTGAATCGGGACAAAGTAAGACATTTTGGGTCACGACGAGACAAGTTGAAAATTTTAAAATAAAATAATATTAAAATATTCATATTTTATCTACGGTTGAAATTAGTCGTGAAGAAGAAGTATATGACTAATCTAAGTGGATGAGAAGAAGTAAGAATGAATCTTAAAGAAAAATGACATAAGCAGGGCCCACGTGCCTTTATTAAACTTATGATGAGCGGGTAAGCATATATTTAAATATTATGGTAATATTTTGGTGAAGTGTAAAAACTGATCTTTTATATGTATATATGTAAGGGAAGAAAGATAGAAGGAAATTGGAGTTTAAAGAAAATGATTGAAGGACCAAATTGCAAGAATGGAAAGTTTGGTGGAACAAATAGTAAATAAGGGAAAAGTTGAAGACTTTTGTGCAATTATCATATTTGAAGCTAAGTGAATATTAACTAACCAGAGGAAGTTAGATTATGTAAGACAATAAAATGTGCATGTAAAATTCACTATTACATGCAAGTGATGGAATGCAAGAAGGAGGAAGATAGTAGGGAACATGTGGGTCCCCATCATGTGAAGTAA
>NW_018397285.1:687411-687520 GCF_002168275.2 Theobroma umbraticum
AACTTGTTTGCATGCAAAAGGATTGGTGCATTAAGTGGCCTAATGAGAAAAAGGATACATAGATACAAGTGTCTTGAATATTTTGAAGAATGACTTAATAAAATATAAA
>NW_018397285.1:687530-687726 GCF_002168275.2 Theobroma umbraticum
TGCATGAAAGGTGATTGGAGGAATAAGGTGGTGGATGAGTTAAATAATAAAGAAAGATTGAATGGGAAGTATGGTGAGAATAGATATTGGACCAATGGATAAGGGAGGAAATTGGTACAAGAAACACCATTGGATGACAAGGTGTTCAAATAAAATAAAAGGAATGAGAATGCATGAATTTTGATTGGCTTATGAG
>NW_018397285.1:687877-688785 GCF_002168275.2 Theobroma umbraticum
ATAGGAAAAGAGAGAAAAAGAAGTTGAAAGGATCCCGCACGAGAGGAAAAAATAAAAGAAAGACAAAGAGAGAAAGGAAGAAAAAGGTTTGGGTTGTACTAGATCAAGAGAACACCATTCCTCCTCCATTTTTGTAGCCTTGTGCCATTCTAGCAACCAAGAAATCTCCAACACTCAAGAGAGAAGCCAAGGAGTGTGCATGGAGGTGTTAAGCACGGTTTTGTGATTCAAGCAAGGAAAGGTAAGGATTTTGAACTTTAGTTTGAATAATCCTTGCAAATGGGTTGATGACTAAGGGAGATGTCTTGTGGCAGCAAAGATAGACTTGATTGGAGGAAGTTTGGTGACATGCAAACCATTCAAAGTCGTGAATGCATGGTGGATGCTAAGTGAAAGGAAAGTGGTAAGCTTTATACTATGTTTTTAAACTTCTGATTAGTTGAGTATTGTGAGAAAATGATGTGTGAATGTTGACAGCTTGGTGGGTGGAACTTTGGAAGAACATTGAGGTTGCATGCAAGGTCTAAATCATCACAAAGGTAAGGCATGCAATGTGAATATGGTTGTTGAAAGAAATTCAATATGCATGAGTTATTTAGAAGTATTGAGTTTGCTTGGTAGGCTATTTAGGAGGATAAAAAATAATGTAAATGGTGGATTAAGAAATAAAGCAATGAAAGTGGATTGATAATGATGATGCATGTGACTTGCAAAAAATTTGAGTAATTGGGAATGATTATTGCTGCCATGCATATGTAGTTAATGCTATGAAAATATAAGATGGATTTGAATGAAAATTGCTTAGAAAGGGTAAAATACGCACTTGGTGCTATAATCAAGTAGCCAGTATACGCAATGTAAAGAATTATGCAAGTAAGAGATATAATCCCATTAGTAAAAGTATGTCG
>NW_018397285.1:688954-689136 GCF_002168275.2 Theobroma umbraticum
GATGATGAAAATATGGTTGAGAAAGGAAAATGAGAATGACCAAAACCAAGTGCACTAAGTTTGGTTTGTTGCTAGGAAGTGTGCAAATGGGAAAGGATTGCTATAGTTAATAACCAAAGGAGGAAGTATAACTGGATTAGTGGCGAAGTAATATCCCACCATTGTGAGGTGAGTAGGGGGTG
>NW_018397285.1:689264-701461 GCF_002168275.2 Theobroma umbraticum
TTGATAGGCAATTTTAAAATGGATTTACAATGATTTGTATATTGCTATTATGGATAGCATAGGCTGGTAGAAACCATAGGAAGTTTGTGGATGCAAGTGTTTTTAAAGTGATTTGGATATACCTATAGATAAGCTATACATGTAAAGAGTTTTAGAAACCAGGAAACAAGCCTTTTCACAATGTTTGCATCAAAATCGATGCCTTGTATTCTTTTGTGTAATATGCATAGCTAATGCATTTGTTAAACGATTTTGAATGCAAGTTTTGAGTTTCAGTTTTAGCCCGATTTGTACATAAATATTTACACTATGCCTTTTAATGCGAAAGGTTAATTGGAAAAGTTGTTGAACTTTGTTTTTAAATGATTTAAAGCAAAAATCTTGAACAACCTTTGAATTGGTTTCTAAAATGGTTTTGACAAACTAAAAGCATCGAGTGTAGGCCGGCTGTCACTTCAGTTAAGTGACCTTTGTGCACAAGTGAGCTCTAGATAGAGAACTTTTGGGTCACCAACGGACTGTTAGACGTGGCTGGGGCCATAGTCTATGATTTACGTGGCAAGGCCACGGGTTGTTATATGTGGCTAGGCCACTAGTGATATTCGCGGTCACGATCGCTTGATTTCTCCGATGTTGACCAACATTGTCAAGACTGCTATGGCTGTGGGGATCCGGTGGAGCAGAGCTCCTGGATGTTATTACGTGAAAATAGGTCCACGGGTGATTACAATACTTACCTACTTGAAAGCCTTTTGAGTTTTCAACACATTCTTTTTTGTATGGGGGAGAGTTAAGATTTTGTTGCAGCTACCCTAGTTTGAATAAAGGCTTTCAGTGCTTATTTGAAGACTATGAAATGGTTTATGTGGCCGTACACTTTGATTTCTTTATATGCCACACATTCTGGGAGCGTGCATACTTGACACTATTATTCATATTTTTATGGCAAGCAATGTTTCGATTGTTTGAACTCGGTTAAGTTATATTTGTTTTCGGCATCATTTTTCCAAATAAAATATTGTAATATGATTTCATGACTTGGTTTTTACAAGGCACAAATATCCTACCTATGATTTGGGTTCTCAAAATTATGATTTGATATTCCGGTTTTATTATTCAACTTATCTGCCTTATGCTTGTTTCCCATCTACGCTCTGCTCACAGAGTCGATGATCACTGAGTCTGTGAGACTCACCTCCTTTATTTCCCTTTTGCAGATAGTGATCAGCCTAGCATGTATTCATCAGCATTTTTTAGCCCATCGTGGATAAGTAAAGGCATATCATAGCACTTTATTCTTAGTCGCTCCGCTACTTTAAGTCGAGTCTTCATAGAGTAATTTGTTACGAGATTAGACACTAGTGTCAATTCAAATGTACATTTGGAGATTTTAAGTCTTGATGTATCATTTGTATGATTATGTGAATTAAAGGTTTACTCAGTTTATACAAGTATTGTTTGATTTTTATCACACTGAGTTTGTGGATCAAAATAATTTCGCAAATTGGTGGTATGATTATAAGATAATAACTAACATTTTAAATAAGGCTTGTTTGGGACTTGGCAGGATTTCCCGCAGGACTCAAACGTCGGTAGCAATCGAGGAGCAGTCGCTTCAAAATAAGCATGAAAATATAATCAATTAAACGTAGAGATTTTTATGCCTTGCAAGTCTTAAAAACATAATAATTCATAAGTAAACACATATGGAAATGTTTATAATTAACATGCTGGAAACTCTTTCAACTTTAGTATCTTTTCAACAAAAAATCCAATGGCCAGTATAAAATGAGTAATCTCAAACATAAGAAATGTAGAAATACCAATCACAAATAAATACATAAATCTCAATTGCCATGTAAAAATAGATTTCAAGTATTAATACCATGCCATGTTTAATAAAAATCAACAACTGAGTATCAACCTGGGTATGTGTAGTAAAGCCCTTAGGCTTACTCTCTTATGTCAATAACATCATCAACTACTCGTGGGAACTTCCCATACCACCAAATATAAGTTCGGGCTTCAAGTGCCCCTTTGGGAAATCCCCACACCACCAAATATAAGTCAGGGATTCAAGTCCCCTCCAGAATTTAGGGCCCTCTTTACCTACTAGTGGAAACTCCCTTTGCCACCAAATATAAATCGAAACTTCAAGTCCCCCTTTACCTACTTGTAAGAACTCCCCACATCACCAAATATAAGTCGGGGCTTCAAATCCCCCTTTGTAATCAATTATCAATAATCAATAATTATTACTTTGTGCACAAAGACCACACTTAACCCGGTATGATAACAAGTCCTACCCCCAAATATCTCAATTATATTAAGGGAAAAATCAATGTAATTTAAATATATTAGCAAAGCGTGATAAAATAGTAAGTCGTATATTCATAAACCATATGTTTATGCACAAAAATATTTATTTTGAGGCATGGCATGAAAAGCAAACAGCATGCATTGATGAAAAATAGCAACTTAAACATCATTTTCCCTGAGTTAAATAATGGCCATTGGCCTAAGCACGACACAAAGCTTGCAAGGCAGATTTTGAAGTAAAAACCTATCAAAGGTTTGTTTCCTCGTCATTAAAAATGTTTAATAATCATTTATACATAATTTAGGGAAAACAAATTTAAAATCCTTGTCACAATCACAAACAGCCTAGGGCTTTCTACCAACTCATGCTTTTCACAATTTTGTTCAACTATCAAGTGTAACATATATAATATATTGCTTGGAATATAGTTTTGAAATTTATCACCCACTCACCTCAATTGGTGGGATTTCTCACCAATAATACTAAGTAGTCTCTTTTGAATTCGATATAGTTCCTTTAAGTGTCCTTAATCAAGCTCAACAATCATTACTCAAGCCTTGATTGGTCAATAGCCTTGAGTCTACGCTAATTCATGCACACCTTCACCAACCTTTGATTAGTAACCAAAGCACTAGCTCCCCTAACAAATCACATTGTATGTTTATTTAGTATAATTTTAAACTTATTTATTTTATGCATTCAGCCAACAAGGGTTAATAACATAGATCTTAAGTTCCATTCAACCTTTCTCACCTTTTTCCCTTTAATTTTTCTTTTCCTCAAATGCTAAATATTAAGCTTTGGGCTAGGTAATTCTGTCAAAAAAAATCCTCTTTACTTCTCCATATACCCTTGTAATAATTTATATAATAATTAACAACATAAGTTCAAGCCATACAACTATACCTCTTCAACCTGTAGCTAACTAGAATGATCAATTAAGAAATAAGCCTCATATTACCTTACCTTGTTAATGGTTTAATCATTCAAACTTAGCTTTGAACACTGCTTCATCCCTTAACATTAAATCTACCATCATGAGGTTAAATATTATCAATTTCATTAAACTTATATTTTTAAAGCTAAAATAAAGAATCCTTAGGAACACATTAATTGTCAGCAAGCTTTTAGCTCTCCACGGAACCTGTGTTATGACATTTTTCAATACTTCAAATCAATTTCTAGTACCCCATTTCACCTTTCAATCATCTCTTTGCACAATAATTTATATTACTTACCTTTAAAGGCCAAATTCAAGAACATTATTTATTCCAACCCGATATCAGCATTTCAATCATTGTACCACACCATGCCTTTGTCAATATTTTTCCTAATCATCAAGTACTCAATAAAAACTCAAAATTTCAAAACTAAACTATCATGTTCTGATTATTAATAATAGAAACAAAAATTCAATTTTTGGTATCATTGCTTAGGGTCACTTATCTTTAAACCCCAAGTTGTTGTTTTAAGAGTCTTCCATAACCTTCCAAGCCAAAAATCCCTCTTTGCGACATAAACCAAATGTAACCTTTTTAACTACTTCAAATTGCACATAATTATTAAAGCATAAGCTCTCACCTTTTTTTTGTTTTTTTGTGTGTGTGATTCTCCTTCACTTCCAAACACTAGTACGGAGCCTAAGAAACTCCATTAAGAGCTAAGAAGGCTCAGGCTAGATTGTTGCAAGATTTCAGCAAGCTTTTCAATCAAATTCCATCTTACTCTCAAAAGGATTTCATAACTCTAGAACTTATGACAGAGCTTTAGAACTTTGTAAAAATCGATGGAGATGCTCGGGTTGAAGTGAGAAAAACCAGTAGATTTTTAAACCCATTCAAAGGAGGTGGATTCTCCCATTTTTTTTTATCTTATTTCCTTTCAAAAACAAACCCTTGTAATCTTGGTTTCTGTATATGGTAGATAAGTAGTGGCGTGCATGGCTTAGTTTGGTCTTTTTTTTATTCAATTTTAATGAAAATCAACCAAAAATATTTGCTCTGTAAACCAATCGAACCGAACCATGCAAGAGGTTGATTTTGGTCAGTTAAAATCGACCTCGGTTCAATTGGTTTTGAATAGATTTTTGAGGAGGGCTGAATGGGTGAGCTTTTTTTTTAAAAAAAATTATTAACACAGAAACTAAACTTTGATAACCATTTCTACAAAAATAATTAAGCTAAATACTGCCATTCTCTTTTAAATATTTTGAAAATGACTATAACATAGAACAATTCCTTAGAAAGGTTGAAAAAACTCTTAAGACAAAATGATTGGAAAATCAAAACAATAGAAAAGACAAGCACGCAAGAGAAAGTAGAAACAAGAAAACAAGGAGCTGAAAGAAATCCACAATAACAAGTTTTTTTTCTCAAGTCATTAACAAATTCTAATTTAGCATCTCAGATCGAGTTTTAAAGGACTTCCCAATGATGCTTCGCTTCTCATTTATTGTCCCATCCTCACTCCGGTACTCAGGAAAGTAATCAAGGAATGTTTTGCTTCCTAGTTCATCATGGGTGAGTTAGGGTTTAAGGGAGGGGGAGATTGCAAATTGGAGGAATTTTATCAAGGGCGAGGGGGTTGGTTCACTGGCTGGTTTTATTTGGGGGGTTAATGAAGGGTACAATATTCATTACCCCTTTAAAATAAAAAAAAAGGTGAGGGGTTAGTTTCTCTATGGGTACAGAATCGATTGGCCGATGAGGCCAATCGTTCTAATCAACAGTTGCAGCAAAAATCATCGAATCGAACTGTTAGTTGCAAGAACCGACGATTGTGATCAATTGCTTGGTTGCAACCAACTAATGCACACTCTTACAGATTACCATGATTCAAAATGGGCAAATGTTACAGGGTTCTATGGCCCTTTTTCTATTTCAATTCTTTTTCCTCCTACTTTCACAACTTCCATTTCAAGTACATTGGTCCACATGGATTCTCCTTTGTATATTTATATTCCTTCACAATAGTTATTTTCTTTTGTATCTTAAAACAATCACATGTGCATGGCCTTTTTCCTTATTTCTTCATTTGCCACCTTTAAACATTTTAACCTTTCTTGCAAATTGTAAACTATATATATATATATATATATATACCTTTATATTTTATTTTTGATAATGGTACGTAGGTCGCACCAATACTGCATTTCCTTAAAATTTTTTCTACTCTCCCCCATTTTACCCAAGCTTAATTCTCGAAAATTAACTTTCGATATTACATTGTCTTATTCACTCGAAACCAATAAATTAATATTATTTTGTTTGATTTTATTTTCCATTTCACCTTCATCACTTCCACATATCTTCTCAAATCACCAGCATCCACAATTCAGCTTAATTGGCCAAAATATTTTCATTAAATTAACATCCATGGGTGGGATGTTGCATTAGCCTTCAAAGGTAATGTTTAAAGATTGTGCTTGAACCTTGAAAAAGCAATGGTTGTGCTTGATTCTTGAAAAGGCAATGGTTATACTTGAACCTTTAAAAGGCATTGTATTGAATTTATTCAATAGTGGATTAAACTCCTTAGCTTACTAAGGGAAAGGATGTAGGCATCAAGGAAAGGTTGAACCTCTATAAATTTCTTGTGCATTTTCTCTTTACTCTTCACTATTTATTTTTGTGCATTTTACTTTACTTTGGAGAGTTTTGAAAATTTGTTTTTAACATGTTTATTCATTAATTTACTCTTCAAATTACTTTTGGCATACTTTGATAGAAAAACAAATTTGTGAAAATTGTTTTTAGCTTGCCTTCATTCAAAATTTGATTTTATGAAAAGAATTTTTGAAAATCCAATTCACCCCCTCTTGGATATTTCCGCATTATTATTGAACTAACATTCCTAACATACACGGTGAAACAATTGATTGGGATGAGTTTTTCATAACTCAATGAGTGGGAGCAAAAGGAAAGCAAACCATAACAAAATAGATTTTTATTGAAAAACAAACAATTGTAAAAGATGCAAGCTAACACAAATGAAGTACAATTGAAGTCTCAAGGATAACATCTCCAAATTAACTAAAGCACTAATACAAGGCAAACTCAATGTCACATTATTGATGTAGTGATCTAAGCATCCAAGTCTAATCCTTCCTTAATACCCTTGATTCAAATTAAAACCAAAGTGCCAATTTAATTATTACAATTGGTCTATTAAAATCATATTAGAGCTTACCTTGATTGCTCATCAACCACAATACATCTCATTATGACAAGCCACATGTAAATGCAATTATCAAGCTTACTTTAGGCTGCCCCCAGTACTGTCCCCTTATGGGTAGAGCAGGTTGTTTAATTCAGAGTCAATATCACATTCACTTTACCTCAAATGCTTCTTAACATATAACTCAGTTATACCTCAATGTACACAATTATCCAACACCAAATCACATTGCATATATGGCAAACAAATCTATTATACAAAGAATAATGTATGAGTGGTCCTCCCTAGAACATATCACAAATTATCGTCTGGTGGCCAGCCAATGGAATACAAATCATGCTCAATGCCAAAGCAGCTGGTGAAGAAATAAATCACACACATTGTTTAAGTAACCAACGGAGAAACAAATCACTAGGAATGAACAACACTCCATGAAACCCAAAATTGATTTCTGGAATCCTATTCATTAGATAGACTATGTATCCATGTTATAAAGACCTCATATCGTCACAAAATGGCAAACTCAATAATCATTTTCAATTTCCAATTAATAATAGTCTCATTACACCACTTCAAATTAAGGAATATCAACTCTTCAAATGCTATGGTATATGCACAAAATTTTCCATCCTTGGTGCACTAACATAACTAATTCAACTAGCTAACACATTGCTAGGTCGCAGCACATCATCATGTGTAGAACCTTAGAGGCTAATTAACCAATCATACTTAAAGGCATAATTTAGTTCACATATAGACAAATAAAGATTTGCAAAAAAACATTTGACAATTCAACACTTAAAGGGTCTGCTTTCCCGTTTTCAAATCATATATATATATATATATATATAAAAATATCCTTTACAAAGTGTTTTAGAAAAACCAAGGCAACACAATCAAATCATAATATCAGGATTCAAAATCAAAATTAGCCTAGGCACAACAATTTTACACAACAATAGCAAATATGCATCTTAAAGTCACATATATATATATAAGCATACACACCAAACTAATTTATAACACATAGCCCCACTCATAGGGACAATTTGAATACTCTTTGTCTTTAACAATCTTCCAACATAATCAACTAATGTTCTATTTGGCAGAATTTATGCTCCAAACATGATTTAACATTGAAGCAATGCACAACCATCAATTTACACTATTTCCTAGCTAAATTTCAGCTTGACAACAGCCTCTAAACTTCAACTCAATTTAAGCAATATATAATATTTTTAGAATCTTAGCTTTCAAAATATTTTCCAACTTCCATTAAACCTAGTTGAAGTATATTTCTACTTTAATAGCTCCAAAATCTCAATCTAAAGCTTCAACTAGCAAGATAATCCATTTTACCTTAAATAATCTCACTTAGATCCGCTAAACCTTCCAAAAACTTCTACTCCTAAGCACAAAACCACATTTCTCTTAATGTAAGATGAAATTCAAAGAAAACAATTGGTAAATCTCTTTCAAATGTAGGAATACTTACTTTAACTAGTTCATTTCCCCCTTAAATCCATTCCTTTTCCTACCTAGAAGCAACCATGGGAAAGAGCTTGAAAAGGGCTTTAAGTCAGAGAAGAGAATGAATAGGGCAATCAACCCAAAGCCTTTTTTTTTTTTTACATTATTACATGCATCTACTGATATATGGGTGCATCTATTGATAGATTCCCCATGATTTTTAGCATTTTTCCTCCATCTATTGATAAATAGGGACATCTATCAATAAATGGCGCACTAAACACTTTCAAATCACTCTCGAGTAGCAAATCGATAGATTTAATGAATCTACCGATAGATGTTACCCAAATTACTTCCATTCGCTCTATAGTTGCCATATATTGATAGATTTGGCACATTTATCGATAGATAACATCTAGAATTCTTGTCAATGCTTTCTATCTTGTATCAAATCTACAAATAGTTCTCCTCTAAAATCCAAAATTCCATAGTTCTAAGTCTCTAACTTCACCTTATTACATCCCAACTCATTCCACTCCACTAAAATACTTCAAAACAGCCATGAAATTTAAAATTTCAATGCACATATTTAGAATACAACCCAAGTTTCAATCAAACTCCAAATCATATAGTTTGTTAATCAAGATAATACTTTGGCGTAAGTACCATGGTTCATGTTCTCATATACTAAACATGTGCATAACATCATCAAAAATCTTCTAACATGCCAAAATTCAAAGTAATGACCACCAAGGCATTACACATCATCACATAGTCCATATCAATGCCACATAGTCCATAGCTACGAACTCTATGCGGCAACTCTATGCATCTCCCACATTAGTGCTTTTTGCGTGCCATTTGTCTAAAATTGGCAAGAATCGTGGACAACCATCGTGTTGGCTCACCTGCCTATGGGGATTTGGGTCCATGACACTCTCCCTTAGCTATTCTAGCAATGTCCTTGTTGCCTATTAATCATGAAAGCAATCCACCAACTCCTCAAACTACCATAGTAACTAGCCTTGCTCTTAAGTTGTCCCTTCCATCAAATCAAGTATCAGTGTATCGAGCGGATGTTCTTCTTACAAAACACACTCTTGACAAGGATATTCTCAATCTCCCAGTCATAAGAGGCTTACTCACCTATTGGATGCCTTTTGTTCTAGCCTTGACTAGATTCCTCAAGGTTAACATGGTACTACTTAAGCATGTTCCAAAGAAAGAAAGGATGAATCTTGTGCTTCGTTGGTAGCTCAAGCTTGTCGGTTATGCATCTCACTCTCTTAATGATCCAAAATGGTCTTTCACAATGTTGAGACAAGTCTTTTAAGATAACCAAAGGATTTCTTATTGTTGATTCAAATTTAAGGTGAGATGTGGTTACAATTACTTGACAAGAATTGAAAGTAATTTTTCAAGAGATTTTATGGACATGTAGTTACATTGGTTTTTGATAATGTTATGAAAGTTCATTTTACTTTTTTGAGATTATATTTGAATGAAATATCAGAGTGCACAGTGGAAACATGGTTTGTTTAAAGTTACAAATTTTGAGTTATTGTTACCTTAGTAATGTAATTGCTCATTATTAAATGGAGAATGATTTGTGTCAATTATATAAAGATTATAGGTTTTGATACTTGAGACTTTGAAAACTTATATTAGTTGTGAAATCGAGACATGTTTGCTCTGTTTGATCTCATTAAAAAGTAACATCAATTGTATAAGTTAAAATCCTTTTGATGTTAAACTACCAGCCGTGATTGAGATTTATGTATTTTTCATGTTTTGGAGTAGACAGATTTGTAAGAGTTTTGACTTTTTAAAATTTCTCTCTTGCGTTGGGATAAGAAATGAAATTAAATTTGGATAATATTTATGTTGTTTTTGTTATTGGATTAATTGTCATGAGGAGCTTATGATGGATACTTATTTCACTAAACTTGATGAGCCATTGCAAGAGAATTGTAGGTTACATATGTTTGAGAGTTGGACAAGACTTTTTAAGTTCATGGATTTTTTAATTTGGAGAGAACAAATCAAAATGTGGAAGGAATGCTTCGGGCTTATGGAAGTGATCTAAATGCTAGTTGCAATGATTATTTACCCTTGATAAAGTTTCCTTACAACAATAGTCATTAGTTTGGTATTAACAATAACTCCTATTGTAGCTCTGTATGGAAGGAAATATAGATCTCTTTTATGTTGGGATGAAGTTGGGCAAAGAAAGCTTCTGGGACCAAATATGAAGCAAATGGCGATGTATCTTGCTTGCATAATGTGTTTCATGTATCTATGTTGAGAAAATACGGCTAAGACCTAAACCATTTGGTGCAATATGAACCTTTACAAGTACAAGAACATTTAATATCTGAATTCAGAATATCTTACTCGAATAGTTGACCAAAAGGAACAAGTCTTGAGGCGTCAGACCAACCATACATCTAATGAAGCAACTTGGGAGATGAGTAAGGATATGAAGAAACGATACTCCTATTTATACAAACAAAAAAAAAAGGCAAAACATGTTTCGATGATGAAACTTTTAATAAGGACTCTTGGACTAGTGTATATATAAAATCCCAAAGTTAAGTCCCTTACTGATTTATTTTATTCATAGTTCGATCTCTACTAGAATATCTGCTTGTCTTAGGGATTTACTAGAAATTACCCTAGGTTTAGTATAAATATCCCTTTTCACACTTAGAAGACTTCCTTTCGAGGAAGAAAACAAAAATAAAGAGAATTTCATAAGCATGTAAAACGTTCAGGACAAAAATACCAGACCCTTTGTATCAATCTTAAATAGAAAACGTACAAGAACTTTATATCAATTTTAAATAGATAAAAGACCGATTCAAGTTTAATCAATATAAGATAATACAACAATTCGTTTCAAATAAAGCCCTAAAGATGCTTTTCCATCCAAGAATGGGAATAATCCCCAAACATTCATACTACACAACCAAATCAATAAAACCATAAATAACATATTAAAAATCATATGAAACCCATATAAAATCGATAATTAGGGAACATTAGCAATTGAAGCATATTTTATGAAACTCTATCGAACAAGGCATAAAAACAAATCCTAAAGCATCAATATTTTAAGAATTCTAAATGAACATTGATTGATTCATTTGTATTTTTAAATGACCAAAAAAAAAAAGGAAACATGTAAATGTAAATCATAATAATAACAACCGTATTTAAATGATAATAGATTGAAATTAGCATAATAAACAAACATAATGATATACATGAATGTCTATAGTAAATGTTATTGAAAAAAAAATAAAAGAAAAGAAACAAAAGGAATTTGGGAGGCAAAAAAGATTTCTTTTTTTTTTATCATATAACTTACTTATATCATCTACTAAAGAAATCTAAATTTTAATTAAATAATAATAAAAGGAAGGAAAGAAAGAAATCTTAGAAAATAAAAATATTTTATTGGCATTATGATGTAATCATAAATGTAAATGATAAATTGGTAAAAGAATTATAAAGATAAAAATGGATTCAAACAATAAAAGTTAAGAAGAGACAAAAAGAAGAATATGGTAGCAGAGGAGAAGAATATCTTTATCGTCTTATGACAAAATATTTAACAAGTTTTCTGTTTTCTGTCTTGGTTTTTCACCTGTGACAATTATTATTGAGAACAGATTACCGAAACACACTAGGAAATATGATAAAGGCAAGTCAATAAAAAACTACATTATCTCAATTACAGCTCGGCTGACAATTTTTCCCTGGTTAAGATCCTGAAATGCTTTACTGGCCTCTTCAAATTTGTATTTTTGGGAAACAGCACTGCTAAGATTGAAGATACCTGTTTCAGCTAGTTTAACCAACTTGGGTAGATCCTGCCGTGCCCTTGCTCCATAAGAACCAATAACTTTTATCTGTTCCAATCCAAGGCATTATTAGGGTTTAAATCAAAGCATTATTCTCAAGTTACATTCATTTCTTGTGTTCACCAAATGCTAAATATGTAACCTAAAGCAAATATTCTCAAACAATAATTTGAAAAATATCAGACTTTGCCAAAATCCCAATAATCCAAATCTCAAGTACCAACAATGTAAAAAAATTTCAAAATCTCATTGCCACCAATCCAGCCTCAGCATAACTGAATTAACACAAGTTTTAAAGTTAAACTCAAAACCCCCTTAATAGAAATCTAAAATACCAATTATAACCCTAACATACCCTAAATACA
>NW_018397285.1:701471-707146 GCF_002168275.2 Theobroma umbraticum
AAAACAACAAATAAAGACCGTAAAAACACCAAAAAATAATCAAATGAACTCCTAAACCATTTAAATCCTTCAATCAGCTTCTCTTCAACAAGCAATATTCTCCTCCTTTCAACAGGAAACTTGATCTTAAGTTTTGAAATGTTAAAAATAGAAAAATTGCAAAGCAAATTTCATGAACCACACTCTACACAGTCAAATTTTCTTGCAGCATTAAACTCTATCCATAAAACTTCTTTGCATCATTCTGGAACAAGCTAGGAATGACAAAATCAATTTAAAGACTTTAAGCAATTTCCTTATGTGAAAACTAGAAGACTAGAATCAATGAATCTTCAGTCGGCAACTCTTCATGGAATTCAGTTGCTTGGATCATCTGACACTCAGTTTTCAATTCCAATCATTTCAATCACAAAACATAGTTATATTCCAACTCTTCCAAGTGGCTAATCTGGATGCACCTCTTGCCTCCCAACTTTTTATTTTGTAAAATAACTCTAAATGCGGATCATTTTGCACCTCTTGCTTTTCAACTTTTGATTTTGCAATGACATTATACTTTTTGTCAAGGAGGTTCCACGATGCCATCTCCCTTTCCTTCCTCAAGAAAGTCAACAATTGGTTCTTTAATTTCCTGATGCACTTAACTCCCTTTGCAATAACTTTCGCGTTAGGATTTACAATATGAGTTTCAATTCTATCCTTCTTCACAAGCAACATTGAAGCAACATGCTTGAGAAATATTTCTCCATAAAGTCATTAAGTAGTTTCCTCAATTATCATATGTATACAGTAATCTCCAATTTTCAAGAGTTTTTTCACTTTAAAATACATAATTTTTTTTATATTCGTACCCCAAAAATACTGAAGAAAGATTCTCAAACAATATCTATCTCTTAGATAAAGCATCTCATCATAAAGCAGATAGGCATCACAAACATCATCTACTAAAATAATGAATTTGTTCTGAAGTCATCATTGCTTTTAAAAAACCAAAGCTTTATAAACTGATCAAAAAAATTCTGACCTTTTGAGGATTAATCTTGCAAAACTGAGGACAAAATCATAAACATTGAGAACAACAAGGAGATTTAAGATTTGCTGAAGCAATAGTGCTGATGTTGCACTAAGGCATGATTACATGTATCTGAAAGTCAAACAAAAAAAGCTGGAGTGTGCTACGTACGTGCACAGATCAGATAGGTCAAATCCTGACCAGGATATTGAGGGAGTAAGATTCCAATGGCTATAAGATCACTGTCAGGATGCATGGAGCAGCTGACTTGATCAATGGTGACAATGTCTCTTTCCCAACTATTGGATGGTGGTAATCAACATTGAAGTTCTAGTGTTCTCCCTTTCCTAGGTTCAAACATGGCAAACGATGAGACACTCAAACATTTCTTGGTGCCAGCTGCCTGATTTTGTAACTGAAGAAATCTGTTGCTCCCAATGACAATGACAATCTCTCTCTCTCTCTCCCTTTCTCATTTTTCTTTACCTTTTCTTTTAACAACCACAATCTAGAAAACAATTCTTTTATCCAATCAAGATTTACGTGAACATAAACTGATTAGAAACACTCAAAACCCTCTCAGATTCTCTGAAAAAGTCCTCATAACTCAGAACTTGTATATCTATATTCCCCTGATACCAAATTGATGTAAAATAAATACTCTCATACAGTTGCCCATAAAATCAATAAATTCTCCAAAATCTCAGTAATCGTTATATATATGTATATATATATATATAGCTAAACACTAATCCCTAATCCCATTGCAATCATGATCCTTTCTCCAAAACATTTCTGAAGAAATATTGTCATATTGATCTTAGCTTTGTTCTTTTGGTACTATGTTGGTGTTCTAAGAAAAATTATTTGTAAGACTCATGGTTGACAATGTCAAAATTAGCAGAACTGCATAGGGTGGGAGGACATTATAATTGAATTAAAACAACATTTTACTTACTCCTTACCTTAAATTAAATATCCATTCTGACTTGCCAAAAAGATTAAAAAAAAAAACTTTTGACTTCAGATTTTAATGTTGAGTTTTTAATATTTTGTAAGAAAATTATTAGAAAAATAATATAAAGTATAGAAAAAGTAAGTGATAAATTTAAAAGGAAAGTAAACGTAGTTTTTGGACAAATCAAAAAGAAAGATGTACACTAAATTTGAGATGAAGTATTTTACAACATTATTTCAAACTTTAATATTGTGGATAAATAATAATCCTAAGAAAAGATTGTCTTATTGATGAAACATTTTCACAATGTTAACTATCAAATAATGAAGCAAATTTAAAAAAAAAAAAAATTATAGTGTTTGACACAGAGGAAGTATTTTACAACATTATTTCAAACTTCAATACTGTGTATAAATAATAATCCTAAGAAAAAATTGTCTTATTGATGAAACATTTTCACAATATCAACTATCAAATAATGAAGAGCAAATTTTAAAAAAATATAGTAGAAGATGGCAAGGGTGTTCCATACACACAAAGCTAATCTTTCTTTGGGCAATATACAAGTCTAATCTTATTCTATCTATTTCAACCAACTTTGCATGATGATAAAGAAATTTTTTGTGCAGATAAGACAAAAATATGAACAAACAAAAAGATCAAACTAACATCATCTAATAAAAATTATAAGCAATACTCAATCTTCCTAGACTTAAACATTGATCTAAAATAGTGCAATTTACTCATGCATCAAACTCAGGGGTAAGTATATGATCATAGTCATGCTTCCAAAGTGACTTTTCCCATTACTTAAATTTTTTCATTTTTCTATTTTCCTAGTGTTCTTGACATTTTGATCTGTTTATTTACATAACCGCGATAACATAAGCAGGACACTTATATTATCTTCCTTGAGGTTGCAATTTCTATTACAAAAATGGTTGTTGTAATGTCCCATCATCATCATTATCATTATTATTATGCACATCTTAGAGGTGGCGAACGAGCAGATTTGAGTCGAGCTGCGTTCAGGTTCAAGTCATTATGAGTCTCGATTCATTTCAAGCTCAGGTCATATTGGGTCCAGGTCACTTAGTCATGTTGGGTCTAGATTCACTTCAGATTTAGATTGTTTCAAGTTTGAGCACTTTCCAGTTTGGAACATTTTGGGGTCAAATCATCTCAGGCTCTAATGGATTTGGGTGAGTTTTGAGTTAGCAAAATATTTTACTTATAAGTACTCGAATATTGTCTATTATTTTTTCCATCCTTTTAAGTGTCTTCGTTTCTATACACACCCCCGCCCCCCAAAAAAATAAATAAATAAATAAATAAGTAACCAAAACAAAACAAAAATATATCAGTTAAGTTCAAATAAAAGCTAAATATAGAAGTCCAATATATCTACCTATAGCATGAGTATATAGTTATTATTATGTGATAGTATTAAAAATGTTTATTTCATTATCTATTATTATTTGACAATGGTTTCTTTTATGATAGTTGGAATAGAATACATGTACAATTACATAATAAAAAATTGCACTATAGGAATAACTATAAAAGATGTTGCCCTATCTTTATTGTTTGATAAATGCACTGAAAAATATAAAATAACCTAGACTAAAGGAGCAAAGCCCAAACCCATTTGACTACTTGAAAGAAAGATACAACTCACAAACAAAAACAGTATGACAAATACTCTTTTATTCTTATTAACCCAATTCTTCCTTTTTAATTCTCTTTTTTTCCAGTACTATATTTTCATCACTTTAGTCAATACAATACAGTTTTTTATTAGTATTTTAATTTCCCATTAAAGTATAAACACTAGTAATCAACATATAGATCAAATGTACCATTGGAATGTTAAAAATAATAAACACTGTTAAAAAGACATGCCAATTGCTACCGATAAAAAATAGTAACTTAATAAGTGTAATAGGTTATTTAATTGGCCTTGCCTTAATACTTAGAAACTAGAGTAAATCATGATATTTAAAAGTAATGTTGATCTTATTTATTTAAAATTTGACCATTAACAGTAATCAAGAGTGAAGACGTCTTAACTTGGAACAACTTAATAAATCTAACTGATCAATCAATTGGCACAACCTTAATATTAGAAACAATAGAAAATCATGATATTTAACTAATGATGTTAAGTTGATTTGATGGTCAGATTTGGTCATTTGGACATTAATGATGAAGAATGAAGTTTCCTAGTTTCAAATTTTTAACACCTGTCTCTTTGAGTATTAATTTTATTTTATTTGTAACTGTATGGTTTTAAATTTTGTTTATAAAAAATAACTCCAGAAGTTTAATTACTTAAATAAAACTAATTTTAATAAAAAGTTAATTACTCATTTGATACTGGAACTAAAGTAAAATGTACTAATTGGTCTCAAAACAAAAAACATGTGCAATTTGTGCCTAAACTTTTAAATAGTGTACCATTTTACTCCAACCTTTAGCACCACTAACCCAATCCACTCATGTGGCATTTGACCAATAATATCATGCCACGTGTGAAAGTAAGAAATATAAAAAAAATTAAATGCCACATGGCAACCCACAATTGGTGGATTTTTTGCAAAGTGAAAAATATTACTCTTTCCGTCAATTTTTCTTTTGAAAATTTAACAAAAGAATATATATCATATTATTATAACGGAAAAAAAACTTTAAGTTCATAAAGACAAATCCCTATTTAAATGAAGAGAACCTAAAGAGAAAAACTTCAAATAAAAGGAAAAAACTTGGCAAAAAATCCAAATTCAAGGTTCTAGCCATTCATCACAAAATAAAAGCTTTCACCAAAATTGCAAATCTAAACACCCACAGTACTCGAAATCCACAACCAAAATAAGAAAAAAATTTAATCCAGATCCACCACAAATTTGACAGAAAGTCTTAACCAAATTGTAAACCCACTAGATTCGGCTCTGGTTTATGGGGGATTCTTTTAGGAAGAAAAAGTAGAGGGTCTTTCATAGACTTTCTCAAAGATTTTGGAGAGGAAGACGACATTAGGTGGAAGAAAGAGCAGAATTACAAGTGTGAAGCAAAATCTCTGACAAAGGAAGAGTGCACCCACATTCAATGGACTTTATAGATTATAGATATAGATTATCCAGGTTTCTCGTCACAAGTCATGAAAAATTACTAAATATTGGAATATGGAGCTAGTAACTATAATCAAATGTAGAGTCTAGGAAAGTTGGAGATAATGTGAGAGCAGTCAACGTAATTTAACCATTTATTGACAGAAACAAAATGTGTTACCTTTCTACGAACAAGACGATTGATGTCCACCTCACCTATAGCACCAGATTTTGCAAGTCCTATCATAACTGCTTTTCCACCATCCCTTACACTCTGTATACACTGCAAAAATGTTTGAGGTTTCCCCAAAGCTTCTACAGCAATGTCAACACCTTGTCCTCCAGTAATTTCCTTTTCAGGACAAGTAAATAAATGCATTAAGTAAAATAAGAAAAACAAAGAGTTACTGAAGAACCAAATAATTTCAAACAAGCAGTTAAAATTAGTATGATTACTCAACAAAAATCCTCCAATCTCAAGGTTAGTCATGTCTTAAATATCAACATCTCAAATTATGAAAAAGCCACCCTCAATGGTCAAGTCTCAAATCTCAAGATCTCAAATTATCAACCTACACTGAATCCCTATTAATATGAG
>NW_018397285.1:707156-720596 GCF_002168275.2 Theobroma umbraticum
TTAAGCCCACAAAAATAAATAAACAAAATGAAGTCCAATGCCTCTATTTGGTTTTGCCTTTTTTTTTTTTTTGGCATGCGTATAAAAAAGTCCAAGGAGGAGCGGAGATTTGAACCTTGGACTCAACCCTACCATGTAAGGTTAAGAACTGCTAGGCCAAACCTTGATGGCTTTTGGTTATTGCTTTCGCTTCCAGAAGCAAAAGGCAAAAAAGGCAATTTGATATAAAAGCAAATAAATTTTTGAATAATTAAAAATAAAAATTGTAATTTTTTTGTAACAAATTGTTTGGATTAGTGTTTCATTTCAATTATTTGTGAATTTTAAATCAATTATGATTTTTCCTTTTACAATTTAGTTTAAAGTTTTAGCAACCTTTTATGTATCATATACAAGTAGCAAAGGCAACACAATGTAGCACGTATAATTGAATTCAGCACTTTTATATACTGTTGAAAAGGAAAAGCTAGGGATAATGAACATACTTTAATCCGTTCAACAGCATCTTCTTCTATTGAATTTATTGTATGAGTGGCACCCAAAGTCTTAGCTTTTTGCAGTTTATCATTCTGAACATCCACAGCAATTACATCAGAGGCACCAAATGCCCTTGCTATCTGCAAACAACTGAAGAAAACATCTTGTCATGACTATGTCAAAGTTAGTTACCTTAAATTACTGTCAAAAACTACCATAAGGGTGGACTTTTTTAAAATAAAAGAATCCACCAGTATAAAAATTCAAAAGTAAAAGGATTAATATTCAGAGTTAGGAGTCAAAGATTTCTGACAGTAATCTTTACACATTCCAATATGGGATTGCAGACATCGAGGACAAAATGAAGGAAACATGTTAAGATGGTTTAAACACATAAGCACAAGATGTAGAAATGCCCTTGTGAGAATGTGATTCAATGATGTTAAGAGGAAAGGAAGACCAAAGAAGTCAAGCAAGGAAACTATAAAAAGACCTCATTTTTCACTGAGCTTACAAAGGATATGGTTATAATTCCATGCACAACATGATTTATAAAGCCAACCAGAAATGGTGATGTTGGAGTGATACTAACATCATAACATGGGATATTAAATTGTAACGCCCTCAATCCTACATTGTTAATTTGTAAGGATCTGCTATGGTAGTTATGGTATTGTTAATTTATGGTATTTTTTAGACACAACCATGAGACTTTTCAGGCTGAAGCAGACAATACATGGCAGGATGGTGCGGGCCTCCACAATTGGTATCAAGCACTGGCCAGCATAACTGCAGAAGCTAGGTGTTACACAGGGCAAAGTACTACATTGCATGCACACTGTAACACCCCATACCCTCGTTTAGAAGTTAACAAGACTTTATTAATGAGAAGAATGGTCATTTGATATAAATCTAAGCGTTAGAGAACGATAACAAGTAAAAAAAATATTTTAAAATAAAATATTATTAAAATATTAATATTTAATTTATTAGTAAGATTAGTTAAAAGAGAGGGTTATATGACTAATCTAAGTGGGGGAGAAGAAGAAAAGAAAAATTTGGAAGAAGAATGAGGTTAGAGGGATCCATGTGTCTTTATTAAATAGAGCACAAGTGGGTAAGTATATATTTATGGTGACACGTTGATGGGGTGCAAACCTTATATAATTTTTATACACATGTCAAGAAAGAAAAACAGAAAAAAATTAGAATTTAAAGAGTGATGGGGGACTTAATAAAAAGGATGAGAACTTAGGAGGGTTAAATGGTAATTTTATTATTTAGTTTGGTCAAACCTTCCAAAGAAAGCTTTGACTCTTGTTTTTTTCTCTCCATGGTCGACCATCCCATGTGAGAGTTTGTTGGGAATTGTGCATAAAGAAAGAAAGGAAAAGACGGGAGAAGGAAAAAAGAAAGAGACGAGATTTTACTACTTATTGACTAAGTAAAAAGCTTTGAATTTTTTTCTTGACTTTTATTTCCTTTCCCTTTTCCACTTGGCCAGCCAAAATAATACCAACTTTTATTATTTAGTCTGTAATGACCTCTTCCCTAGATCACTACCGGCGTCTGAGACTTGCGAGTGAACCCGTCAAATCTCAAACAAGCCTTAGTTAAGCCTCCAAGCAATTTAAACTCAACTTATAATTTTAACACCATAATTCATTTAAACTAAATAATCACGATATTTAAAACGTGACATCTAGATACTAATAATCAGATTTGATAATTCCATACGTATACCATCATACATGGTAACAATGTTTACTAAAGAAAATTCTTAAATCTTTGCATGCAGTCAACCAAATTATCAATTTCCACCTTCCTTACCTGGAGATTTTGAAGCCAAACTGCCAATCTCTCCTTAGGTTTGGTTATGGGGAGGAAAAAGGGAAGACAACTCATGAGAAGGAAAGAGAAAAGAAAGAAGCATGAACGAAAGATGAGAGGTCTGGATGCACGGCTTGTCTTTGGAGGTGAAGCCACGGTTGAAGAAATGAACCAAGAAGAAAAAGTGGCGTTTGAAAAGAAAAGAAAGAAAAAAGATGCATAAAATGATGGAGGATGAAGGTTCCGGAAATCTCAATGGGATAAGAAGAAAAATAATAAAAGTTGATACCATTTTGGCCGGCCAAGTGGAAAAGAGAAAAGAAATAAAAGTCAAGAGAAAAATTCAAAACTTTTCACTTAGTCAATTAGTAAAATCTCTTGACTCTTTCCTTTTTCCTTCTCCCGTCTTTTCCTTTCTTTCTTTATGCACAATTCTCAACGAACTCTCACATGAGATGACCGACCATGGAGAGAAAAAAACAAAAGTCAAAGCTTTCGTTGGAAGCTTTGACCAAACTAAATAGTAAAATTACCATTTAACCCTCCTAACTTCTCATCCTTTTTATTAAGTCCCCATCACTCCTTAAATTTCAATTTTCTTCTATTGTCCTTCCTTGACATGTGTATAAATATAATATAAAGTTTGCACCCCATCAACGTGTCACCATAATATTTAAATATATACTTACCCGTTTGTGCTCTATTTAATAAAAGCACGCGGGTCCCTTTAACCTCATTTTTCTTTCGAATTCTTCTTTTCTTCTTCTCCCCCACTTAGATTAGTCATATAACACTCTCTTTTAACTAATCTCATCAATAAATTAAATATTAATTTTTAATAATATTTTATTCAAAAAATATTATTTTATTTTAAAATATTCTTTTTACTTGTTACTGTTCTCTAACGGTTAGATTTATGTCAAATAACCCTTCTTCTCATTAATAGAGTCTTATTAACTTCTAATCAAGGGTACGAGGTATTACACACACAATGGGAGCTGTTTCTTTAAACACATAGAAGCCACCTCTAGAATCCCAACACCTAGCGTGGTCCTAGTTTTGTGTGTGATCTGTTGTCCTTAATGGGGACATCAAGGCCATAATAGGCAGAGCTTGTAACGCCCTCAATCCCATATTAAGAATATGTGAGGATCTGCTTTGATATGTATGTAGAGACTTAAACATATACTTGCAAGGCACCTGAACAAAACTATGAGACCCATTGGGTCAAAGTAGACAATATCTCGTAGGTTGAGCGTAGGTCTCCATAGAAACCTAAATTCATGATTTTGTCCACAAAAGGTGCCTCTCAAGTATAGGTAATCTTTACATATATGCCAAAATGGATCCTCAGAAATTTCCAATGTGGGGTTAAGGGTGTTACAATATCCCCCCATAAAGGCCTTGACATACTCAACACACCACACACAACACCAAACCACACAAGGCATTGGGATTCTAGAGGTGGAAATTTGGCACATTGCCCCATGTAGCACTTAGCTCCTACACTTCCGACTAGTGATTGCTCTAATACCAACTATGGAGACCATCAACCCAACTTGCAAGATATTGTCCTCTTTGACCTGAAGGGTCTCATGGTTTTGTCCTCAAAAGGTGCCTCGCACGTACATTATAAGTTTCTAAATATTTACCAAAGCAAATCCTCACAAATTCGTAATTTGGGATTAGGGCATTATATAAATTCTAGCACGATGGTTCTTTGGCAAAACCCCAAAATTGAATAAGGAACCCATACACCAAACAAATAAGTTCAATCTGACTCACAACAGCCCATGATGCATAGACTAAAAAGGTGACGACAAGAAAAGCTAAAATATTTTGGGCTTATTTAGTTTAGAAAATTATATGGCATAGATACTTATTATTGAGTAATATTTTTGTCACATTTTGGAAAATAAAACCTTTGTTGCTTTTTTAGGTTTGACAAATTTTAGACATTACAGGTACTTGGTAATTCCAAGACTTGCTAGATACTATTAATTTTTGGTACAGTTGGAAAAATTAACCTTAACCTGATTTGACCAATATCAGAATAATTATCTCTAACGATTAGAATAATTATCTTGAAATCACCTGAATTGAATATTCCATTCAAATCCAATTTGATCAGACTCTAAAAACTCAACAACTTGAACCTGAAATAACTCAAACCCAAACAATCCAAGTTTCAAACCCGAATTGCTTGAAACCGAAAATGATCCAAATTTCTTTGACTTGAAGTGGCCCAGCCCAACATGATCAACACAATTGCCTCCTATAAATTCAGGTCTTATCTAGAGCCATTCCTGTTAGTAATCATGTGACTAAGAATCTATCTTTTTCTTATTTTCTTCAAATTTCAGCAATTGAACCACAATATCCTCCTCCTAACTCAATATTCTCATGCCCTAAACCATTACCCATCATAAAAACCTAAAAGCATTCAGCTTGTGCACAATTTGTTCCTGTTATATCCAATAAGAATTAAGCATATGCTTTCCACAAAAATCAAACCCTAAAAATTGCCAATTTTGCCTATGAAATAACCATTTGTTGGCAATTCTATACTATTACCTCCTCTCTCTCTCCCTTGTTGCTCTCTGACATCACCAATTCAACACCCACCATTACCATGAAAAAGAAAAAAAGACAAAAACACTAAAAATCAACGGAATGGACATTCCGTTTAAACAACTAAACGATCATATAGAATACACCTTACCTCAATGATATGCAAAAACCATAAAAGAATAACTTATACCAGAACAGATCAAAAGCACCATTCAATAACCTTGACCAGCTATTAGTTATTAGAATAAATTGCACCTGTCGTCCATAAAGTTTGGGTCATAAACCGTTTTGGTTTAAGTGCCAGTTGGTAACATGTGTAAGCCAATGTGTTGACTAAGGTGCAATACAAATGCTTAGTAGGGAAATCCCCAATGTTTCTTTGGTACTTTCAAATTGCTTTGTGCAGTTTCATGTTTGGGGATTCATTTGAGGGGCTTTTTTGACATTTTGGACTGGTTTTTGAGGGTACTTTTGAGAATTACAATTTCATCATTGAAACTTTTCAAGAGAGGAAATTTGTAGAGAGAGAAAGGACACATAGAGGGGTGGCAGAAAGGGCAGAATTTGGCTCACCTTTACCAAACTGGCTTAATGAAGGGCTGGAATGCACCCCACAACACCAGATTGACATTGCAGGGGGCCAAATAGATGGCCCCTCGCGCCAAGATCAGGGAAGCTCAACCTGGCTGCCCAAGTTATATCCGACAAAGGAAGAAGCTGCCTTAGCTCCAACTATTGACATCTGTAATGGGAGGGCCACATTCAGCCTTTCCCCACATTCAGTTGGCCTCTAGCCAGTGAGAACAAAGGAAAGAAGATAAAAGGAAAAATAAAGGAAAGAAAACAAAGAGTCAAAAAAATTATAAATTAATTTACTATATAATATGAAAAATCATTATCTATTTTTCTTACTAATATTATTTAGTTGTAAAATGCCTTTTTTATAAATAGAATATTAGTTTTAAGAAAATTGAAATTAAATAAACAAATCAATTTTCCTACACATGAATGACAAGTGTCTGACACATGCATGACTCATTTTGCCACCTGGCACCTAATGCTAGAGTTAACGAAAACACTAATGGAAAAAACATTTCATTATAACATTTGAAATATTGCGAGCAATAAGTGACTTTTTAAACTGTAAGGACCAGTACGGCATGCGACCTTAACTTTTCTTTGAAGACCATGAGGGCAATTTACTCAAATTATTTGGATAATCTAAACAAAGCAAAAGCTGGAAATGAAATTGTTGCAACACTTTTAAGTTAGTAAATACTGGCATCAAAATCAATAATCTAAATTATTGTAATATACGATACTTGGATAATAAGGTGCCACAAAGATTGTGCAATTTATTTGATTGATAGTGATTTTGTGGGATAAATGCACAAACTGCAAAAGAGCCAGATACCATTACTTCTGGCTGCAATAGAAATTATCATCTCATATTTACGTTTATGCTATCAGTACCTTAATTCTCAAACAGAATAACCCACTGCTATTTTGTACCCAATGAGTTCAAAGCAAGTAAAATAGAATGGAAAAAGAAATAAAGAAAGCACTTGAAATGTAATTAACCTTGAACTACTAAACATAACAAAATTTGAAGAAACCTGATCAATAATACTTTTCTCTTTTCAAACATAAAAAGCTTTAAATTTTGATAGTTGCAATGAAAAGTACATCCAATTTTTATTTAAATAATCATGAAATCACAAAAAATGCTTTCTTGGAGATTGAAGTGGAAAACCAAAGAGAGTCCAAATGAATATTCAAGACATGAACCAAAAGGTTTCAGCCAAGTTAGGGAAAGAAAGGGCAGAAAGCACAAAAGCATTTGTTATTACAAGAATAAAGAAAGACAAGACACTAGTTCTATAACATTAGATATAAAAGGGGAGTAGTGTTACAGAATAGTGTCAGAATTCTACTTTAGTTGTATTAGAAAGCGAATGTTGCTCATGTTGTAGCAAATCACAAAATTCCAAACCAATACCAAATGTAATGTATAGTTGTAAATTGGAATTTTCGGCAAGCAACTGTTTTATTTTCTATTTATTTCCAAAATATTTTTTTTGAAATTTTCTATCATAACCTAAAGTCTTGTAGATTTACTTTCTCCAATTATATCATTTAAATATAGATGACAAACATGGTCACTATAAAACATTATATTAAACTATCAACCCTACATAAACTGATCTTTTGTAACGGGATATTGAAGATTAAAGCTGAATTTAAATTGAATTTGTTTTTCCTTTGGCCAAAAATTAAATGTGGTTCGATCATTGGATAACTAGAGAAGAAAAAGAATTTCACAAATGATGCCTCGAAAGCTACAGAAACTTAGTGTCTAACATCTTGGCCAAAGATCCCCAAATATTCAAACCAAATGCAACAAAACCTCATCGAAACATGAGAAAAACTGGTGAAAGCCAAGAAGTCAATTGTCAAGATTCCTGTTGTCCTCTTTAGACAGCCTAGTAGCCAGCAATAAAGCATAAGAAACCATTTAAAATTTTAAAATAAATAAATACAAAGATGTTACTGTTCCTAGAACATAAGACCAGAGTTTATGCGAGGAAACACTGTTCGAAGAATAGTGTAAGGGATTCAGTTTTAGTATTATTGAATAACAATATTAAATGTTTTATGGAAAAGCAAACATAGGTCAATGCATAAGCATATATGTTAGTGTTTGTATAGCAGTGAGTGACAACAATAAGTGCATATATTTGCATGCATTGACACATCCATACAAGCAACTAATTAGAAATGTAACAATCACTATACATATATTCTATCAGTTAATTCTAGAAATTACATTAAGGCCCAAAAATAAAATAAATTGATTAAATAAAGTCCTAAATAATTTAATTCTTAAATCTGTTTGTCATTGTTCTAAAGCTTTGAACCATGCAAGTGGGATAAAGAGAAAACAGAGAACAAATAAAGAGAAGAACGCAGGGGAATTTCAAAACTCAATTTTCAAATCTCAAATCGCAATAAATCATATGCAAAAAACTACGACAAACTGAAATAACATCATGTACTCATATACACCCTAAATCTTCAGTCTACCTCCTTTTTCCCGCACCACATCCTTTTAATGACCAACTTTACCTCAGTTATGTTCTGAGTATCCAACATTTCCTTTGATGTTTTTCTTAAGTAACCTTACCTAGGAACTCTACCCTAAATTCCCATTGCACCCTATAAATTGGGATTGTGTCAAGTGGCTATCAAAGTTCTTTAATCCTCACAATTGATGCTAACTTGATTTAGAAAATTTTCCATTCCTTCAGCCTAATTAATTTATTTCTTTGTCCCTGTTTCTTGTATCTAACCTTCAGCAAAACATAATAGACATCAGATTTAACCTCTTTTACAGAATTTCTCTTCCTTTCTGACATAACCATCATAAGCTTACTCATCTCTACACTTCAAAAATACAAGTTAAGCAAGGCACGTGTTTATCATTTTTAAACATTTAAATTACTTTGTACAATCCATAAAAACCAACCATGTCTCTTCAAGTTATTTCCCCTTCTTTAGAAATTCTACTTATCATTCCTTGTTCATTTCATTATGATTTGTTCTTTTTTCTTTTTGGCACTGTATTATGACTTTTTTGTTAAAGAAGTTTCGAACCAAAAATAATTGCATAGATATAGGGTGGCATTCACTGCTTATGACAGAGGAGCTACACTTTAGTACGGGTATGATGAAGGGAGCACTTTAAAACGTGAAATGCACAGTGAGAAAGAAGAAAAAGCTCATGTAGCTTGAGGTGTGTGGTCCATCTAAAGCTGGTAAAATGTTTGATTTCATGTCAAAACAATGTAAAACCATGCCATAAGAATGGCACTTGAGATGTCAAATATGGATCAATGCATAGCAAAATCTTTGAAGCTTTAATCACCTTTCATATAAGTTTTAGATTTTTATAATACTAGCCATAGCTGCCATTCTTATTTCCACTAACTCTCTTTCCCAAATAGTCCTTTTCCCTAGTCTAGTATGCCTCCATATTTGCTAGCATCTTGGGCTCTACTACCATCTCAAGCATCCAACCTAAAACCAATTCACAGTAGATAGACGGGCTGAATCTTAACGTAAAGCCACTGTAGACCCTAAACTAAACTGATTTGGAATAACACTACTTATATCTCTGCCATTTCTGAATGAATTGCTAGTTTTTGCATACTTTTTATTATTAGACATTGTCTAGCTTCATTCTTAGGATAAATCGTGTTGTCCATCCTCCAATTTCCCCTAATATTTTATGAACAAAGTCATTAAAATGGTGCCATGGGCAGCTAGCTAATTGAGACTTGAATGATAACAAACTTCAACTCACCTCTCCCTAATCCTTTCCCAAAATGTAAAACCACCTCCTATCCTCCAACCCCCACCTGCCCATTATATATATATATATATATATACTTGAAATTAGACTCATCTGAACCTTAAAAAAGCTAGTCTTAAATGTTGGCCCAAGGTGCAGTGCCACCTTCGAACCAACAATAAGTCTACATTTTATGTTCATTCAACTAAAACAACAACACAGATCTTACTTGAAAAAATTGATTCTCAAACTATTGTTGGAAGTCAATTGGGTAATCCAACTAGTTTGTTCGATGTAGTGCCAAGTCTGTTTGTAGAGATGCTTACTTTGGCCAATTAAAAGTTAGTGATTGTTACCTGCATGTATTAAAACTCCCACACAGCAAGATAGAATGAAACTCTACTTATTGGTGACATGGTCTTTTCCTTCTACCACTTTTCTTTTTGTGTTAAACTGGATTTATAAAACGTAGAAAATTGTATCAAAGAAACAGAGAAAAAATGAATGTTTCTGTTGCATAAGATTGGCAAGCCATTACTTTAGCCAACACTTGTGGCCTTGCAAATTTGATAGTTGGATTACCTAATTTGCTTCTTGTGCTGCAACACTTTATTTGCAGGATAGATAAGAAAGGCCAATGATTCAAGTAAAATAGTTGAGAATCACATATACTGAGAAAAGGCCTCTAAATTAGCAACCCTTCTAAAGTGTCTGGTGCTAAAATGCTAGTTCAAGTGTTCAAGTAAAGATTTTGGTCAACTTTCTCATCCATGAATTTTAACATGATTCAAAATCTTCTATTTGCCTTCTGTTGGACTGCTTGAAGAACTGGAAATGGAGTTAATGTCCATTTTATTCCTATATCACCTCACATATGAGTTACATCGTAAGTCACATCCATAGTCTGCTGTTATCTTTACCCTCTAAAAGTCATGCTAGCATTTTGCTTTTCTTTAGGACTCCTATGTCACCTTAACACCTTCTGACATTGAGGACAATCACACTGACAATGTTTCAAAATGACTAGTCAAACCAATTATCTTGTTTCAAAATCTACTTAAAAAGTATGCAAGTACCTTGAACCAACCCCTCCAGCTCCAATTACAGCAATGGAATCCCCAGGACAGACCTCTGCTGCATGTCTCATGGCACCATAAGCAGTAAATACAGCACATCCTAAAATTGCAGACTCAGTGTATGGCAGTGATTTTGGCAAAATAGACAATGCATGTGCAGGAATGATACAGTATTCAGCAAGGCCTCCCATGCTATACATGTATACTGGTTTTCCTACACAAAAACGCAACTCTTGTTACTGTACAGATAAAGTTACTGCAAAAGAGTAGACAGATGAGTAACTAGGAAAAGAAAACTATAATAAGATGAAGGTTGCAAGACTGCAGTTATAAGGGCATCAATCATGCAAATAGACGCTATATATATATATAAGAGAAGTAGCACGTTAAATGCATTTACTGCATATGTCATAATCAAGGAAGAGCCAACTAATACTTCGTTTCAAGTTATCATTTTACATAATTTAAAGGGAACTAGAAAGCTTTTAAATGTGGCTCAGAAGAATAACATGAGTAAGAAAATAATAGGTGAATGGTTCAATCTTATGCATGGAAAGAAAAACAAAGGACAAAAGGGCATAACAATAAATTTTAAAACGCAGTTTGTTTTAAAAGTTGCTAAAACACAAACACACTTATGCATGGACAAAAAGAGGATAATAATGTATATTAGAATTTGCAAAGGCTCTCTCTCTCTCTCTCTCCCTCTCTCTCTCTCTCTCTCTCTCTCTCTCTCTCTCTAATTATTACAAAAACAGTATATATTCTAGATTCTTTGGGCTTAAAGAACTATGGGTGCAGTTTTCATTTTCAACCTCAAAAAATAGAATAATTTGACAAAATTTATTTATTTAAGATAGCCTTCTGCTAATGTCCATAAGAAAACACCTTAATTTAAATTCAGATATATTGTGACCCCCAGAATAGTTTCATCTGTCTTCGGCAACCATGATTCTCAAAGGCCAATGTCCTTTAAACATCAAGACATCAGAATATCAAACTCAAATGAATGAGTGACTACCTCAACAATCATTATAGAAGGTGGAATTACCTTGTTCGTAAAATCCAAAGAAGTTATCTTAATTGGGTTTATAAAATGTTAGGAGTCTTCTATTCGCAATGTTCTACCCTTAGTAGTTTTGCAAAAAGTGGCCACTATCAAGACTTGATAAGCACTCTTCAGATCAGCAATTGCATCAAATGATGACCACACACATTCTCATGATCATCACAATATACTAAAATTAATAATTACCACTGCTGCGGAGGAAAAGCCTTGTTTCACCATCATAAAGGGTGCCTTTAGCTCGATTATAGGCGAAGAAATCTTCACATAAATCATCATGGCCCTAGTTCTCAGAAATAAAAAGTTATCAATCATAATAAAATGAATTGAAATGCAAGCATAGCATCTTGAAGCACCATACCTTAGAACAGAAGAAACAATTACCACAAGGCATGATAAAGGCTCCAACCACATGAGATCCAATTGGAAATCTGAGAAGGGCCAAAAGGAAAATTAAGAAACCATGTGGCTGCCCATTTCTATCTCCACCAAACAAACGTGAGACATATTACAACTTAAGGAGCATGTGCAAAGAGCATGAATTAATGAAGAAGAAGTGATATCATCTTGTAACAAAGCACGAGTATTCAATGTAAAACCTTTGTGTGATTTTGCTGTCGGTGAGTGGGCCATGTTCAACAACTTCTCCAGTTATCTCGTGCCCAAGAACACAAGGGCTAGAAAATGGAATTTCACCTTTTATAACATGCAGATCAGAGTGGCATACTCCACAGCCTGCAAGAATAGATGGAATATCAGAAGCTCTAAACAGTAGAAACAAAAGGTCAAAATGAATAAAGGGTATTCCACTGGAGTGGACCCTGTTAGAACCTGGAAAAATAGGATTCAATCAAAGCAACGTACCCTTGGTTTTTATGAGGAGTTCTCCAGCTTTGGGACGAGGCATATGAAATTCTTCAATAGTGAGGGGCTTATTGGGTTCCCAGAACACAGTCCCGCGCATATACCCACCTGAGCTCACATGATAAGCGGCCGACGATGGCGGGATGCTGTCTACATTCTTGCTGATGTCACCAACGTGACTCGAAAACCAACAGGAAGATGATAAGATTGAACGATAGTTGGGCTTTGAAAAGAGCAGCTTCCTGCAGATGGCACTGCGAGCTATAGATGAAAGACCCATTTCTGACTCACAACCGGCGACTTTGCCACGATACCATTTTTATTTTATAGGAGAAGGTGAAAGGATCCAAACAGCGTTGCCTTCCTTCTTTGCACTGAAAATAATAACAAACAATTGATTATTGAAAAGGAGATGCCAAGTTTCAAAATTATTTATAATTAATTATTATTATAATAATAATAACTAGTAACTTGCATTTACCTTGATAGCTCAAGGTATCCAAGGATGGGTTTACTTGACTAACACTAGAAATGGCAATGGATACTATTATAAAGTACTCACGGAAATATATAAGATTAGGACATTTTATAATTGAGTTTGAGATAAATTTAAATAGTGATTTTATTACTTGAATTAACTTTGAGTAAAGTTCGAGTATCACTTCTAGGATATCTGTTATCCAAACACGATTACTATTTATAAATATTTTATTATTATTTTAATAATTAAATTAAAAATATATAATTTTTACTAACTTTACAAGTAATTCTTTTTATTTAAAATTGACAAATATATGAAAAGTATGGTTACTCTAATTATTAATATGATGATATTAATATATTTAAATTAAAAAATTATTAGATTGTTAATCATGTTTAAATAATATGAATATCATATTATATTATAAAAGAATATAATTACTATTATATTTATATAGTTTTAACATAAATATATTTACTTTCTATTTTATGTTTTAACATTACAAAAATTATGATTTATAAAATTATTAATTATAATACATATACCATTATTTATATAAATTTATAATGTATATACTTAAAAAAAGCTTTTGAGATTAGAATTGTTTTGGAACCTAACTTTTTTTTTAATTTCATGAAATTAAGGACAAATCATATAGTTAATTATATTAATTGATGAAACTATTATTATTAATTAACTTTTAATGTCTTTCAATATATATAGT
>NW_018397285.1:720606-727224 GCF_002168275.2 Theobroma umbraticum
TGTTAATTTATAAGAAATATATTTACTATTATATATACTAAAATATTTTTAGTATATATATACTTTAAATATAAGTATATTTTCTTTTTATTTTGTGTTAACATTTCAAAATTATAATTTATAAAATTATTAATTATAATATATATATAACTTTTGTTTATATAAACTTAGAATATATAAACCTAAAGTGAAGTTGTAAAATTAAAATAATTTTAAAACGTAGTTACTGTTTTTAATTTCATGTAATTAAGAACAAATTCATATAGTTAATTAAATTAATTTATGAAACTATAATTATTAATTAACTTGTAATGTCTTTTAATATATATACTTTATTTACATATATATTAAGTTCATTTATAAGGAATATAATTACTTATATATATATATATATATATGAGTGTGTATGTGTATATGTACTTTAAATATAAATATATTTACTTTTTATTTTGTGTCAACAATACAAAAATTATAATTTATAAAATTATTAATTATAATATAAATACCTTTGTTAATATAAACTTATAACATATAAATCTAAAAGGAAGTTATGATATTAGAATAGTTTGGAAACTTAGTTATTTTTTTTTTAATTTCTTGTCATTAAAGATAAACCTATATAGTTAATTAAATTAATTAAAGAAACCATGATTATTAATTGACTTGCAATGTCTTTTAATATATATACTTTATAGACATTGGGTTCATTTATAAGAAATATAATTACTATTATATATATTAAAATACTTTTAGTATATATACACTTTAAATATAAATATATTTACTTTCTATTTTGTTTTAACATTACAAAAATTATAACTAATTAATTTATTAATTATGTTAGAGATATTTGTTTTCCATTATTTAAATTTAAATTTTATTATTTGTGTGTTTTAATTAATTTAATTATTAGTAAATTATATGAAATATCTAAGAGAAATATTATTATATATGGATACAAATTCAAATTCGGGTAATTAGGTACCCATGAATAATATTTTAATAATTTTTTTACATAATTGAATTTTAAATAGATAAAGGTAATTATAGGATAATGGAGAATTTTTAGGATTAGGGTTAGGATAGTAATTTTAAATAATATTTAGATAGTTAATAGGGTTCGAGTAGTTTATTTTTTATAGGGTTTGGGTTCGGGTACCTCAAAATTAACGAATGCCTTGCCTGTTGACATCCCTAGCTAACACAGTAACGTTGACCTAACTTGACTAGTGTAAGGATGTAATTTTGGATCCAACATTTATTTTATTATAAGGTAAAATACCCAAACATTTTTAAGTTTTGATCAAAATTACACGAAGTTCTATTAGCATTACATAAGAGACATATATTTTAATTGAATATAAAATTTGTTCACAACCATATAATAAAGCTAGTCACTTTATTGTGTTAAGGCTGTAGTGTCTAGATTACTTCTAACGAAACGAATGTGATTCACTACAAGGGAATGATGAGTCTCAAATCATTAAAATGGTTGACTCTGAGTAATGATACTATAATATGAACTGAAATCATGTGAGAATCAAATTTAAGTTTAATTGTTACTTAAATCTTGATCTCACACTTATGCGTTTACTTATAATATAACCGAAATCTTGATGGATAGTAGACTCGTGTTTAATCTTCTTATAATCTTGATTTACCATGGAAATAATGATCATAAAGCGTTGATCTAAACTCTATATTTTGAAATTATAATCGAAATGAATATTTGAGAACATATATTCAAATAATGGAGTTCATAGCATTAAAATCACTTCTAGTGATTTCAGAAAGATTAGTGATTAATCTAGGCCTAGTGGATTGATGAATTAGCTACTCATCACATCTAAATACTCAAAAGATTAGATCTAGAGTATCGAATTACTAATTGGATGAAATTTGAGACTAAAGGACAAAATTGACATAAGAGGTAAAACAGTAATTTCACTTTTTATCATTGGATGGTTTTGAGGGTTCACAATATAAGATTTACAATTGGACAACTAATAATTAATATCAAGTATTGAATTATTTCTTACAATTATAATTAATCCAAGAGTGCAACCATGAATCTATGATGGAGTGAGTTCATGGTTATTAAGCTTGAATTAATTTTTAACGAGATTAAGAATAATTCTAAGTTTATTAGAACTTGGAGTATCTATGTCTAAATAGATTTTTCACTTAGCTTCGTAGAATTCAACTTGTTTAAGTTGGCATACATGTTTTATTTGATTAATTAAATTATGTACAAAAATAGCAATCTTAATATGTTTGTCTTAATTTAGACAAAAAAATATTTTTTGTCTTAATTTAAGACAAGAAAAATATTTTTTATCTTAATTTAAGACAAGAAAAATATTTTTTATCTTAATCTAGATTAGAAAACATATTTTTCTGAATATAGACAAGATAAAATATTTTTATCTTAATTAAAAACTAAAGTTGTCTTCAATTAAGATAATACTAGGAGGATTCTTACAAAATGAATCTAAGCATCCATATTGATAAAAGGAAACTCCATGTTTGACTATTAATCTTTTATTTATTATTATTATTTTTAAATAAAGATGAATAATAATAAAATAAGAGCTATTATTCAATAAAGAGTTTTATTTTTTTGAGAACTCTAAATGATAGTTAAAGAATTAACTTTTTTATTTTTTAATTTTAATTTTGATAATTATGGAGCATGTTTGATGCTTTTCATAACTCTATATGGATGGTCAACATCAATTTAAAGGTATTTGATTTTGATTAAACCTTTAAGGCAAGAGTTTTAATAAAAAGAGAAGAGATTAAAAGAAAAAAAATGAATGTACTTTTTTATTGAAAAAGTTTCAGCTGTCACTTCTCTCCTCCTCCTCTAAAACTTTACCGTTTCTTTCTTCCTCTCTCCCATTCTTGGTTAAACTTTTTTGAAAAAAAAGTTGTCATTAATTTTAAGGAAGAAAAGAGAGACAAAATCAGTTGTTAACTTATAGTCTAGCATTCCACACTTTGTCCACTCAAGGTTTAATTGAAATCATTCTTAAAGGATAAGTGGTAAACTTGTTTGGTCGAAAAATCATTCATTGGTATAATAGTATTCAAAAATAAGAATCTCAAAATAAAATGTATGATTTGTTTTACTTAATAGATTTTTATTTTTCTAAGATGTGATTATGTTACTTGCAATAAGAATGATGTATGTTTCCGTTTGTATAATTGGATTGCTTGCTTCCTTTGTAAAAGAAATTTTTGAAATCTGTACTTTACACAATTACATCAATCTACTAAGATCCTAATGCAGCAGTCTTAACCAAGGTTGTCAATGTGATCATAGTGAATGCTTTAGTTTTCCTATTGAAACAATGCACTATCCCTACAAAATGCTTTTTGGAAACTAACTCCAATCATATTGTGATCAGGTGAGATGAAACTATATAATATATATATTAAGTTTATTAAACTAAATATACATTAGAAACGTACATATGCATTAAATAATTTAATATATAAAATTATATATTTTATAAACATGAACCAAAAATATACATTAGGTATTTTTTTAATTGTTTTGTTTTTTCTTGAAGACAAAGCAATACACTATAAAATTACAATGCAAAGCTTATCTGGTAATCATGCATAACATATTGATCATCTTAGTTTTGTTCTTTTTTTAATCTTTCAATTCTAAATAAATGCACAGACTATTAAATTTATTGTCTTTTTTAACTCTTTATTTGTTTTAGTATATGAAAGTAAACGTATATAATCATTAAATAAAATTATATGTTACATAAACAAATGTCATTAACTTTTTCGATTACACCTTTTTCTTTCTTTGTTTTCTTCTCTTTTTCTTTTTGTATGTTACATGAACAAAAAGTTTTAATGTACAACAGCACAAGAGATTGGGAGTTAGATGCAAACTTCATATAAAGTGGCTAACTCCTCCAATCATTTACCATTTAATCACTATTGTTTCTTTTTCCTTTCCTTCTTTTCATTTACAGTTAGAGTTCAATTAAAATGTTGTATTCTTTCACATATGCTTTGGATAGTAATAGTAAAATACATTAAGTTACCAAAGAAATAAGAATAAAAGTCAACTCTACTTATCCTTAATAAGATTATCTAGCAACTAGACTTATGAATTAAGTATACGTGGTGTCAGTTAATTTGACACTTGAACCTTAGTATGCAATAGAAGAAAAGGATATCATCATCTTTCTCTTTCTTAACACATATACCCATACGCGCATATATCAAAACTTAACATAAAAAAAAACCCAATACCAATGAATAAGCCTCAAAAGAGGCTTTTAGTTTATGTATTTGAGAAACAAAAGAACCAAAAAGAGTGTGACTTTCCAGTGGGAGTAATAGTAAAGGTTTGAAGTACTCTTATGATTATTTTCCATTAAAGGGGGAAAGACTAGGCCTAGAAATCCAAACCAAAAACATACCTACACATGTATATACCAATTGTAAGATATCTATTAAATCATAGGAAGAAACTCATATGTTACCATTGATACATTTATTTTCTTTATCTTTAACCAGCCAAATGCATATCTTTAACAGTTTAATGCCAATGTAATTGTAACGTAACAAATAAAGTTATTGAAGTTCCACTAATATTTTACAACTAATTTGTAAATTACCAAGAAAGTCCAAAAACTAAAGTCTCAATTTTCGGTGTTAAAGCCTCAGAGATCAAAGATTCCTAGTATTTGTTCTTTCCCACTTAGATGCTTGCTCAATGCCTTTTCAATGAAAAATACGTAGAGTTTCTTATCCTTATTTTGATTGTGCAACTGTGACCATGAAAATTAATGACTTCTTTTGAAAGCTTAATCATCTCAAGAGCATATTTAAAATATACTAAACTCTGTTTTGACTTATTCTATATAAAACATGAACATTAAAACAACAAAATTTTGTCTATCATATTTCTAGAGGAGAGCAGAGCAATTTTTACTTAAGGAAGCCATAAGAGCTGTGTTTGGACCCAAGAAGCTGCAAAGAAAAATTAGAAAGTAAAAACTGGTTCTTGAAGCAGTTAACTATGTTGAAACTAAATAATAAACATATACATTAGGAAAAAGTATTTTCTAATGTAGACTAAAAGAGAAATCAAATTTCATATATTAGATGAGATTGTTTATATATTATTCAAGTGTTATGTTTCTTAATCATTCACACTTCATTATTTTTCTTAATCTTAATCATTCACCAAACATGACAAGATTTTTTTGTTGGTTTGTATTTTTCTTGTTTAGATCAGAACATCTAACTTCTAATATTAAATTCATTCATATTTTATTTCTATTTTAATTCTGCACCAAATTTTTAACAAATGAAATGCTTTGTCTAATCAAGGGATTTGGGCATGCAAAAAGAACTAAAATTGAAGATCAATTGGAGTATACAACTAGAGATTTTGGAGTATATATATACATATAAAAAAATAATCAAGGGATTTTATTAAGGCCTTATCTCTAGAACCAATATAGGCTGAAATTTTTATTGGCTAAGCCTAAGCAATCACTATTAATAGCAAATACTCCATGTTTATACCCAACGTATAGAGTCCCCTAAAACTCTATTGAAACATGCAGGAGATGGAGATAAGGATAAGACCTCAAATTCTATATTTTGATATTTATTGCACTGACATGAAATGCATCTAAAAATATTGTGCACATGCACCATAGTCATCACCATAGTAAAAGGTAAGAGTATAGAAAAAATAAAAAAAATAAACATTCTAAATACAAAGGAAAAAAGGAAGGCAGATTCAAACCAAGGGCTTCATGTCAATTAAAATTTCACTACGCAAATATACGTATCGAATAGACAATATATTAGCAAGTACAGTATCGATCCCACAGAGAATTGATCTAAAATTTTACTAAGTATTAAAATTAGAACAATTTAGTTTTATTAAAATAATTAAAATTTTAATTCTAATGGAACTAAAAATTATTCAACCAAAACTAATTTAATTAAGTGGGTAAACAGCAAACCAAATAAGTCTAGGATTACAATATCCCTCACATTTCATCTAAATCTTATCTCTATTCCTTAACTTATTTCAATGGTTTGAATTACTAACCTAGAGTCTTAAATTATTTATAAGGGTCTCTCGACTCATCTTATAAAAATATCTATCTTAACCAAAACACTATATCTCTATGTGAATTGAAATTAAAATAGACTCATTAAGTTGAGACTCTAATCTGGCTACATATGGCCTATAGATATATCCCTATCTTATATGCAAATCAATTAATATGATCATATGCTATCTTAGTTTTAGCCTACACTAAACTCCCTTTCTCAAGTTTGTTTAGGTTCCTAGATTAATTTAATTGGTGGCCAAGCGATTAAAAGCATTAAGAACAAATTGGAATAAACAATTCAAATCCCATTAAAGATAAGTAAGAAAGAGGTTAAAAGTTAGATTACATGTGAGTTTAATTACAATTCTAGAAAAATAATTTAGCTCATAATATCTAATAAAAACAATATCCAAAGAAATTTAGCCATGAATTCAAGTCAAAGAAAATAAAAAAAACACGAAAGTAAAGAGAGAAAACTAATAGTTAGAGCTTTGTGATCTTGATTCTC
>NW_018397285.1:727234-727332 GCF_002168275.2 Theobroma umbraticum
TCTTATTTTCTTGCTTTGTTCTTGGCTTCAAATCTCCAGAGTAGTTGCTCGTTGCCTCCCCTTTAGAATCTCTGAAAAAGGTCCCTTAAATAGGCTCC
>NW_018397285.1:727342-761023 GCF_002168275.2 Theobroma umbraticum
ATTTTCAAAATCCCGTTAACTTCTCTTATTTTTCAAAAGTCACCCAACGCTGCCGCACTACTTCTCCAGCCCTACAGTACTGAGCTCTCTGGAAATTTGTATGTGTGTTTCCTTTCATCAACGTTGCAGCCTTGTTCTTCCCAGCGCTGTGGCAGTCTATCAAATTCAAATATGAGTTTCACCCTGATATGTTCCGAACTGGGCAAAGTAGTAAACATAAAAGTTTTATCCCTATCTCTTAACCTTTCAATGGATTAAGAATTACATTAATTGGACTTCTGGATTGAAAAATATACTCTAATTACAGCATCATATTTAGTCCTTGCATGCTGCTACAGTGCTCCGAATTTGACAAATATTTTGACCATGATCCAATTAGAACTGGGTGAATTAGTAGACATACACGTTGTAGGGCTTCTTCTTAGAATTCTAGTGGTTGAAGAATCACCACATTTGGAGTTTTTTAGAAAGAGATATAGTCAAAAAACCGAAACATATACGAATGAAGTCATCACCATACCTGCACTGATTTTCATCAAATGAGTCTTTTTCATCAATTTCCTACAAAAGCCATAAGAGAAATTAGCAATAACTACTCTTAAAGTAATTTAAAATAAAATAACATAAAATTTAACTAAAATAACTTAAATTAATCACTTAATAAGTAATCAAAACTTAAACTAGAAAAATACATAAAATTCCAAAATTCGAACCTAAAATCTCAAAGATCTAGCTACTTGAGCCCCTAAAATGTGTCAAAATAACTCTATATAATAGAGTTATAACTTTACCAATTGCTTTTGTCTATAATGCTTGCATAAGAAAGTAAGCTTAAACAGGACAACCAAAATCTAGCAACAATCATTGAAATTTCCAGCAACAATCATTGAAAATTTTTAATATTAACACATTAGCAAACTTAACATATTATCAAGACAATATTTTGATTAATATTAATAATCTAAAAGAAGCACTAACTAATGAAAATTTTTATGAAAGAAAAGTTGAAAACCTGGAAATTGGTTTTGCCAATTCGATGACTTTGAACCGAGGGAGTTGGGTTGATGAGTTCGTGAGGGAAAAAACAATTGATGATGTAGCCAAAAAGAACCCTGTGAGGGTTTAGGTTAAGCTGAAGTTCCACTGGGTTGAACAGATTGAGTTGAAAGTAGAGGATGGACGCAAGATCTAGAGTGTTTTAGTAAAGAACACTTAGGATTAGTTTTAGGGTTTCAACTGAAAATGTTTTATGTAAACTATTTTGTCATTTTGAGTAATATGAAAGGTCGGCATCAATGGCAAAGACCTTAAATTTTTAAAATTGCACATGAGATAAATACCCAAAGACAATAAACTATTTACACTTGTATTGATTTATAATTATTGTAAATTATTAGTTATTAATAATAAATTTTAAAAATGATATATTTGTAATAAACTTTATTATATTAAGTATATATATTATACATAATATTATATAAATTTTAATAATAATTTTATTTATAATTTAATAATATTAATAAATTATTTATACGTATATAAAATATTATGTACAATGTATGTGATTAATATAATATGTATAAATGGTATATTAATAATATATGTACAAATTAATTATGCATATACTAATAGATTATTTTTTTATATACATGTATATATCTATACGAATGTGTATATAAGTATACATGAACACATATATACAATTTTTTTTTGTGAAAATTACATATATACATATATGTATATAGCATTTTCTTTTATAAAAGTTTATTATATCATTATATATATAATATATATTAACTATATAAATATATATAGTTATAAACTTTCATAAAAGAAAACACTATGTACATGTATATATACATTACACAAATATGTATATAGTGTTTTCGTTTCTAAAAATATATGTATGTGTATGTATACATACATGTTTATTAATTATTAATTAAATTTATCATTTTATAAAATATTAATTACTTATATATCAATAAGTATAAGTAATATGTTAATTTTATATAGTATATATTTATATGTATATATAGCTAATATTAATTTGCTATGATTATGATTTCTATACATACATATAATAAGCTGATATATTTTAAGTATATTATTAATTAAGTTTACTATCATTCTTCTTAATTTATATTAACTAATGTTAGTTCCTCAAGTATTATTATTTTTGTATACCTTATATGATTATATATTTATAAATATCCATGGTTTCAATTATTAAAATTATAATATGAAACTAATCTTAAAAAATGATGCACTAAAAGAAATATTAGAATTATCTAATATGGATATAATCAATTTAAAACATAGTGTTTTATTACTTTATTTTATATATATTAATCACACAAATTATATGGTATAATATTATATATTATAAGTTTGTATAACTAATAACTAATTGTAAACAATATATTATAAAAAACTAAAATAATAACTAATAAAGTTATTAACTATAATCATAAAAATAAGATTTATTATAAGCTTACATATAAAAGATAATATGTATATTATAATTAATACATACATAACTATAAAGTTATATATATGATATTTAATATTATATATATTATGTATATATATTAACTTATAAAGTTATAACACTTAAAATAGATAATTTGTAATTGCATATTAATACAAGTTTATATATATATATATATATATATATATATTCTATTGCTATGATTCAAAATTTGTATACATATAATAAACTAATATATTTTAGATATATTATACTAAAAAGTTTACTACATATGCCAGTCTTCTTAATTTATGTCAACTAATATTAGTACGTACCTCAAGTGTTATCAGTTTTTGTTTAATATATTATTAGATTTTATTATCTATTTTTATAAAATTAAAAAAATTTATTATGTTATTTTATAAATTTTTAATTTTATAAGATTAATGAATTTGAAACTATTAATTAATATTTTATATTTCACACTTTGAAAATACAAAGAAAAAAATTTAAATTTTATTATTATAAAACTTAGAATGTATATATTTAATTTTATTAATATATTTCCTATGAAGGATTAATAAAATTTTTAATATATTTTAAATAAAAAATTTTAAAAATAATAACACTAATGGAATATTCCATTGGAAAATTTTTGTTTGCAATAGTTTTTTATGATGGAAAATTTCATTGGAAAATTTAGTAGATTTTAAATTTTTTTGGCACCATAAACTTTCTGACGGAAACTTTAAATTTTTTTGGCTCCAAAAAAATTTCATTGGAAAAATTTCGTTGGAAATTTGTTGAAAAAAGTCAAATTAAATTTTCATTGGAATTCCATTGGAAATCCATAGGAAATTTTCAACGAATTTCGTTTTTGTTGGAAAAACTTGTTTTCTTGTAATGTGTCTTAAAGTAATTACTATTTTTGCTAATTAAGTTATCGAGGCCGCAGCCCTAGAGGAGGTAGGTTCAGCTCACGTATTTTGATGAGGAAATCTTAGTTAAAATTAACTCTTTTCTTCATCCAACTTGGTCTGACTTGAAAACCTTATAGAAATAAGCTTTTAGAAGACTTTTCAAGACACGAAATACTAGATTTAGAGTTGAGATTCAAGCCATAAAAACCAAGTGATTGAAAAAGTCTTATTGAAGCTAAGAAGAAATCAATAAGGATTCTAGAAGATTTGGAGATCAATGTTGCAACTCTTGGGTTTCTTTTATCTTATTGTTGTTCTTTTATTTTTTTGGTTTTGGTTTTGATGATTAAACTTAATTTGATGATGATGTGTGACTTTATGGAGAATTAAATTATTTATCTAAAGAGAATGATTGAACTCAATACGTAGTTTAAATTATTTATCTCTCTTTTGCATATGTTTGATGGTTTTTAATTGTTTATTATATTTTGTTCTTAATGCTTCTAGTTGATAGGCCACCAATTAGATTGATTTGAAAACCTAGGTTAAACCTTAACGAAGGAGATTTAGGTAAACCTTAAGTATAATAGTGTATGATCGAATGCACTTAGTTGATTAGGTAGTTTGATTTGCATATAGGGTAGACATACACCCATAAGTCATACGTAGCCAGTATTAGAGCTTGGATTTAATGAATCTTTTCTTAGTTTAATTTGCATAGACATATAATGATGTAATTGGGAAAGATATTTTACAAGAACCTCGACAGAGACTTATAAATAATTTAAGACTCTAGGTTAACAACTTAATCCATTAAACTAAGGTAATAGAGAGAGACAAAATTCAGATGAAGTTTTGAGAGACATCATAATCTTAGATCTGGTAGTCAATCAAGTATAATAAAGTAATTTTGCTAAGTAAATTTAGATTAGTTTTACTTTTTAAGTTTGATTTAATTTTACTTTTTAATTCAATTTTTATTGTTGGGATTAAATTAGGGTGTGTAATTTTAGTAATTAATATTAATAATTAATTCAATTCCCTGTGAGATCGGCACTCTACTTATTATTATATCTTTGCGATATGTATACTTGCGTGGGTAGAAAATTAAACAACAAGTTTTTGGCGTAGTTGTCGAGGAATTGATTTTTAATTCTTTCTTATTAATATTAACACAAGAATCCTTAATCTTAATCTATACTTTTCTTTAATTTTTCAGGTACTTTGGTCGTTGTATGCGAAGAGATCAAAATTTAAAAATTATTCCTTTTGATCCAGAAATCGAAAAGACCTTTCGAAAACTTTAGAGGAAAAATCAACAAGTTTCTACTCCAAGTAAAACAATGACTGATCAACAAGGGGAAGAAACCAAGTCTTTGAGGGAATATGCTGTTCCAATGGTATAAGGTCTCCACTCTAGTATTCGAGGACCTCTTATTCAATCTAACAACTTTGAAATTAAGCCAACAATCATTCAGATGATTCAAACTTTTGTTCAATTTGTGGGTTTGCCTAATGATGATCCTAATGCTCATATTGTGAATTTTCTAAAAATTTATGACACATTCAAGGCCAATGGTGTTGTTGATGATGCCATAAGATTAAGGCTTTTCCCTTTTTTACTGAGAGATAAAGCAAATAGTTGGTTAAATTTGCTTCCTACTAGTTACATTAATACTTGGGATGATTTGGCTTAGAAATTCTTAGCGAATTTTTTTTCACTTGCCAAGACAATTAAGATGCAGAATGATCTCACTTCTTTTATGCAATTTGATTTTGATTCATTTTATGAGGCTTGGGAGAGGTATAAGGATTTGTTAAAAAAGTGCCCTCACCATGGGTTACCTAAATAGTGCAAGTTCAAACTTTTTATAATGGTTTGCTGAGACATATTAGAACTACTAAAAAGCATTTAGGTAGACCATTGCAGACATCAAAAGAATTAGTCCATCAATTTGCATGGATAAAATTCTTTTGGAAGAAATCACAAGGCAACCATTAAGCATCAACAGAGGTTAAATCCAATTATGAAAGAGGTGGTCAAGAAAGAAATTATCAAGTGGTTATATGCAAGTATTATCTATGCTATTTCTAATGGTTCATGGGTAAGTCTAGTCCAATGTGTCCTAATGAAAGGAGGTCTGATTATAGTTTCTAAGGAAAATAATGAGCTCATTCCCATTAGAATTGTGACTAAATGGAGCTTATGTATGGACTATTAGAAATTGAATAAAGCCACTAGAAAAGATCACTTTCCATTCCCTTTTATTGATCAAATGCTAGATAGACTGACAGTTGGTGTAGTTTTGGGCCAATGGAAAATGAAGATTTTGCATCTTTTTTATTAAGCTAGTAGAACATTGAATGAGACTCAAGCCAATTACACCACAATTGAAAAGGAGTTGCTTACTATTGTTTTTGCTTTTGATAAATTTCACTCATATCTTATCGGTACTAAAGTCCTTGTTTACATCGATCATGCAATTATTAAATATTTGATCAAGAAGAAAGATGCGTAACCATGTTTGATAAGATGGGTATTTTTACTTCAAGAATTCAACATGGAAATTCAAGATAGGAAAGGTATAGAAAATCAAGTGGCAATGCATTTATCTAGATTGGAGAATGGAAAACAAGTTAGAAATTCAACGGTGATCAATAAGGGGTCTCACTTCTATAACAAAAATTTTGAGGCACTCCTAGCTAAATATAGGGTCAACCACAAAATAGCCATTGTTTATCATTCTCAATTGAGTGGCCAAGCTAAAGTATCAAATAAAGAAATTAAAAGAATTTTGGAAAAGATTGTCTACCCTTCTAGAAAAGATTGGTCAAAAAAGTTAGATGATGCTTTATGGGCTTATAGGACTGCATATAAAAATTTGATTGGGATGTCTCTTATAAATTTGTGTTTGGAAAATCTTGTCATCTTCTAGTTAAGCTTAAACACAAGGCATATTAGGTAGTTAAAAGCTAAATTTTGATCTTCAAACATTTGGAGAAAAACGTCTTTGCAACTCAATAAGATGACTGAATTTCGCCAAGAAGCATATGAGAATGTAAGAATTTACAAGGAGAAGACGAAAAGATGGCATGGTAAAAAAATCATAAGGAAGAGCTTTGAGCCTAGTTAACATGTTCACCTATATAATCATAAGATTAATTCTTGGAAAGTTGAAGTCTCATTGGTTTGGACCTTTCATTGTAATGAAAGTCTACCTTCTTGGAGCAGTAGAGGTGGTTGATGATAAATCAAGCTCCAAGGTGAACGAGCAACGATTAAAGCACTATTGGGGTGGCGATTTTGATCATTAAAGGTCTTCCATCATGCATGTTGATGTAATTTGAAGTAGAAAAAGTCAAGCTAGAGACTATAAATCAAGCATTTTTTGAGAGGCAACCTAAGCATTCTAACTTAATTTATTTATTTACTGTTAGTTATTTTATTTATTTATTTATGTTTTTATTTAATTACCAATAAATTTTTTTTGTTATTTTGTAAGTACATTTAAAGTCCTCCTTTTAAAACCAAAGAGAGAAGGGTATGCTGCAACTTATTGAACTACTAATCACGTGGGCTGACACCCATTAGGCGCCTATCATGGCCTTGTTATTAAAAAGAAAAGGTTGGCATCATCAGGGTCGCGGCCCAACAACTTCAAGAAACGTGAGAAGCGACACTTGTAAAGAATGGCCGCGGCTTCGCAAATGGCAAAAACGTGGGCTACGGTGCCTCTAAGAGTAAGCTGCGACCACTCTATTGTGGGGTGCCAACAATAGGCAGTCCATTATTCATTTTTTTTCCTTTATTATGGGTTGTTGAAATTAGGCAGCCCACCATTCCCCTTACACCCACCCCCTTATTTAAATCCCCTATTTCCCTATTTGTTCTCCTCTTTTCACCTATTTCCTACACTTTCTTGAATTTTGTCTCTCCATTCTTGTCACCCACATTTTACCACCTCTCAGCCACTCTTTTCACACTACTCTTCTCCCTTCCTTAATATCTTTCCATATCACTTACCCACATCCCAAAAACCTTCCTCCCATATTCTTTTCAAATTATTTTGCTCAAAATTTCAAGCAAGTTTTCAATTTTTCTTTAATATATATTTTTAAGTATTGGTGGCTTGCTTCACATTATTTATTTTGGTGAGAATTTGTGATGGACATTTTATGATTATTGAGATATTGAGCTTAGTTATTATTGGGTTATGGTAGCTTGCCTTTATTTATGCTTTAAATTTCTTGGGTAATTCAAAACTGACAATATGGGTAATTTGAACCTTGAGATTTATTTTTATGCCTAGTAGCCTAGAATAATTAATTGTTGGAATTTTAATCCATAATACAAGTATTAATTTACTGTGAATTGAGGACATATAGGCTAATTTTGTTGGTGGTCTATTGTGTTTTATGGGTTGTTTTCTTTTCTTTTGGTTAAGATTAATTGCAAAAAACTTGAAAATGGCATCCAAACGAGCACGACAAAATTTCAATGGTTTGTTTAATCAACTCGATTTGCGTAAGTCAACATTGTGACTAGACTTGTTAGTTATTTCATTAACAAAATTGTAATACCCAAACAAGGATTAGATCAAGGGTTGATCACACACCTTGCCTCTCAAACAATGATTGATGAACAACATTGGCAAAAATTTTGGGCTTCACCAAACGCTGGGATTATACCTCTGGTAAGAAAATTTTATGCTAACGTCATTGAAGCTACTAATGATTTTATTTTTGTGTGAGACAAGTTAGTTCCATTCACGTGCCATGCCATTAATGAATTTTATGAAGCTCATGATATTGAAAATGATGGTTATGGTCAATACTTGGGTGAGCATGAGGATTGAGATGACATCATCTATATTCTTTGTGAGGTGGGTGCTTAATGGCAGATCTTCAATAATGCACCAGCTCTCTTCAAAAAGAATATGATGAAACCAAATTCTAAAATATGGTTATATTTTGTGGCCTCTAAATTACTTCCTACAATACATCTTAGTGATGTCCTATAGGACAGAGCCATATTTATCCATTCGATCATAATGGGATGAATAATGGATATTGGTCATGTCATTTGCAAAGCCATGACGCATAATGCGAAAATAAAGCGCTATCGATTGTGGTTCCCTTTTTTGATTATAGCTATGTGCAAGAAGGCTAGTGTACATGGGGATGCCAATGAAGAATTATTGTTGGTATAAGCCCTGCAACTAGATGGAATTGGTTAAGGCTTGATTCCGATTATGCAACAATATCATTCATGTTGAATGATTAGAGGTTTTCTTTCAATAAACGTTAATTGTAATGGGTTATAAGTCTAATTTGATAAAGTTCATGAGATTAATATACCTTACAAGGGAATTATAATAGGTTGCGATTATGAGGTCCCTATGCATCAAAGTATAATCTCTAAATGTTCTTGGTTAATGTATCATTGAGATTGGACATCAATGATACCTATAGGCTGGTATATTTTGTTTCTTACTTGGGAGTAAGCAACTGATCTCATAGGTTGAAGTATAGAGATACTAGAGACTAGAATGTAAGTGTTTGCCTAGGAAAGCAAGTTCACTAAACATGACCTGCCATGAGAAGTGCATTTGGTATTTCACTCAAGTGCCTATGCAATACTTATCATGTGTCAGTTGGGTAAATACTCCCTAGACTTAAAACACTAAGTTGTCCTATGCATAGAGTGCTATGCTTTGATTTCATCCTTGCAGGTGCCTCACCAAGGATGCCAAATCAAGATGCTTTTGGGTATAGCATGAAGCATGTGAAGGCATATGAATGATCAAGATAGAAATCAGCACCCCAAGTGAATAAGGGGACATATCTTATCAGTTCTTGGTTGACATTAGTTTATTGAAGTCCTTGGCCAAGTCGACTTGGAGATTATGAAAAGAGTTTTATAAGCCTTTATAAAGCTAATGATCAAATTGTAAGAACGAATATGGAGGTCAATAAGAGTAAACACCGCACTATGCTTTTCTCATCTCTGGGATATATAATGAAGAAATAAATTACATTAATAGATTTTATACTAAAAGGTTGTCAACGAATCCTTTGAGTCCCCTAACAATTGGGTGGCCATGATGGATTGCTATATGCCAATCTTGGTCTATGGAATTGAATTAATTGATTAATATTAATATTACAATTTAATTCTATTGCCAACTTGTTAAAAACCTAATGGGTTATACACAAAAGTTGTACTATGAATTAAATTGAGAGTATAGTGATTTAAGTTGGATTTAAATCATACTCTAGGTTTTAATGTCTAAGGTCTTAATTAAAATAGTTTAATTAATTGTAAAGTTAATATGTTAAATAGTTATAATATCAGAGCCTTAATTGCAATCATGATAAAAGCAAATTAATTTGATTTTAATTTCCACGGCCTAAATTTAAAGGGTTTAATTAAGTGTTAGGCCAATATTATAATGAGTTATAATATTTAGCTTTTAGTTGCAATTATGGGAGTTGTTTAACTTAGGTATAAATATCACCTTTAACTACTTCTCACAGATGGCTATGAAACCCTAATTGTCAAAACCAAAAAATTTTCTAGCCACCTCTTGTATTTGAGAGAAAATTCTTGTGATGAATTTCACTAGAGTGGTTTGGCCTATAGTGTGTGTGAAGAAAAGGACAATTATTGTCAACTCTGCTAGTATAGAGAGTAGTTAAAAGCTCCTATCTTGCTAAAGGTTTAAGTGCAATTGTGTGGATACTGTTGAAGGCCAAATGCTTGGATAGCTTGTGTTTTTCTCCCTTTGTGGTGTACACGGGTTTGAGTAGAAATAAGAGTATTGCTGTATCTTTTTTCACTCAAGAGGATTTGCCATCATGATTACAATATCACTTGGCTAGGCGATAATTTTGATCACTTTTCTTAAATTTCGTTTGTATGAAAACCACCAAAGTGATCCATGGATGGCAGCATGGCATGGTTTGTTTAATTTTTTATTTTTCGCTACATATGATAATTGTTATCTTTAAGTTTCATGTCATTCTAGTGGTGGTATCAGAGCATCCCTTGGTTCATTTTAATAGGAGCGATGTCTCATTGTTGTTGATTCAATATTTATATTTGATATGAGGTGTATAGGTTTAAACTAGTAAGGATTTAAAATTTTTAAAATCTGTTTTGGAGTTGTTTTAATTTTCTAGGTAGATTTAATTAGTGAATTTTAAATCTTAATTTTAGATAAACTAATATGAGTTATAGTGTCTTGATTTGGCTAGACTACGAAGTGCATAAGATGCACAAATTAAATTTACAAAATCAGATTCAAGTTTATGATGTTTTGGCACAATTTAAATGGCAAAATTCATTTTGTTCAATAGTTGTTGTGTTTCGATTTTTAGTATTAAAAAGGCATCTAATGGCCTTTAAAATTCTAGAAAAATCATGGAAGCAATGGACTTTAGAATAGCTCAAAGAGGGATTGCCGACCAAAGGTGAATGGTTGTGCAATAGCTACAAAATCATGGTTGAAACTACTACTGTCAACGGCTATTTCAGGCCACAATTGTGACAAATTTTGGCAACTTATAATGGGCCTAAATTTGTGCAATTAGTTGCACTTATTTGCTGAAATTTTAAGTTTTGAAAGAGTTCAAATATTGCCAAATTTGAAGTTCAAAAATAAAGGGGTTTGATCCCTTGGATTTTGGAATTGTTAATTCCACCTAAGTAGCTGAAAATGTGACTGTGTCCAGTAGACATAGGTCATGATTTTTGAAATTTTTGGGTAGTTTATTTGTGTCCAAAAATTATGAAAAATTAGTATGGAAAGGCACCATATGTTATTTGACTATGAAAAAAATTAGGGATTAAATTCCCTGATTTGGAATCGTTTTGAAACATAGAACTATAATCGCTTGCAATTCATGATTTTGAGGTTATTTGACCAAGCAATTTGCATCCAAAAGTCATACAAATTTGATATGGAATAGTTTCATATATTGGCTAATAAAAAAAATTTGGAATTAAAATTTTTAAAATTTAAGGCCTTAGAAAAATAAAAAATTGTGACTGCACCAATGGTGCCTGTAGTTGACTAATGACATTGGTTTGGCATTGATTACTTGCCTAAATGGCATCCTTAATTGGTGCAATTTAAATTACAAATTGGCTATTTGAATATTTATGGAAAGGTTCCATAAAAGATAATTTTGACATAATTAGAATTAAGGAATTTGATATCTTAAATAAAGGTTGTCAGGATTTGATTAATGACACCCATAAATTGCGAAATTTGATTCCTAAAGTTATGGGAGTCAATAATATTCAAAAGCCAATTGAATAATTATGGAAATAGTTCCATAAAGATAATATATTCAGATATTTGAATTAAGAAATTTGATTTCTTAAATTAAAGATATCTAAAATTATTTGTTGACACCAAAAAATTAAGGAATTTAATTACTAGAATTATGAAAGTCAAAAATAAATGAAGGCAAGTATTTCATCATGAATAAATTTCCTTTAATTAAGGAAGGAAGTTTGAATAAGATACTAAAGATTTTCTTGTCTTAGATTTGATCTAAATTACCTAATAAAGATTAGGTAATAGAAGACGTGCAATCTTTAATTAAATTAGATTAATAAAAGAGTTATCTAAAGTGTTTAGGACAACAAATCAAAAATATTTTAATTCGTAATAAAATTTAATTCTAATTCTAATAAGATTAGGAATGGATAAATTACTAATTTTGATTTGTAACACTTACCACATATGAAAGAAGTTTCCATATATAGAATTAAATGGTTACCTGAAAATATGAACTTGGCAAAGTCAAAATTGCTAGTCTCAAATACCTAAAATAATTAGCAATTTCAATAAGACATGTTTTAAATTTTATATATACTAAGATGGTGCTTGTAGCCATACTACGTAAAAGATTACAGGAAATATAGATTATATTGGAGTGGACTTCAACTTGGTACCTTTAAAAGAGTTTACAGGGAAAGTAATATTGTATTAGTCAACAGTATTAATGTATAATTTTGCTGGTAAAGGAAGAGATAAACTGGTATTAATTGAAGATATTTATTTGCTTTCAATCACTAAAAGTTGCTCCTAGATATATGGTTTTAAAACATTACGTAACCAAAGAAGATAATAATCCTATTAAACATTCAGTAACTTTTCTCATTAAAAATATATTGCTCAAACAAAATGAATAGCATTTGTGATTTGGAGGTTTCCATATTTGTTAGATGATGTATATCAACTTTCTAAATGCAAGACTTGTACAGAGCTAAATGTTAAGGGAGTATAAACTATTACACAATTATTAGATATGTCTAACTATGGTGACAGTTTGCTTTTCCTTTTGCCATATACATTTGTTTCCATTTCTTTGATTTTTGTTGTTATGCAATATTGTATTACTGAATTGTATGAATGTATAGTTCTTACTAGTAAAGGAAAAGATAAACTAATATTAATTGAAGATAGTTATTTGTTCTAGTTTCAATTTTCAAAAACCTACACCTACATATATAGTTATAAAACAGTACTTATCCAAAGAAGACAATAATCTTATCAAAGATTGTTTGATGTATAATAAAATATTAAGAAATGAGAGAGTATATGGCCTATACTATTGGCAGACTAAGATATGCATTTGTAGACTATAGGGCAACAACATAATGCAAAGATCCTATCAATATAAAATAGCTACTAATTTTTAATAGTATCTGTGTTTTATATATAAAATAAATGGCTAAAAGTTGTCAAATTTAGTTGATTTTTTTATTCAATAATGACTATGTGCTATGTATATTGAGAAATGAGTAAATTGTCTCGACTTTTTTATTTTGTTCAATGAATTGGATGGACATTTATTGGATTTAAACATTCATGCATGAAAGAGATGTCTAAATACTATGGATTCAATCATGTGAAATAAAAAGATATAGACAAAAAATAATATTAAATTGCAATTGATAAATATTAAATGAATCTATCCTATAAGCATTAAAAGTTAGAAATTATTGTTTTAAAGTATTTTTCATTGAAATAAATGAAAGTAAAAAGACCCATTCAAATGTCAAAAACAATGTAGTTTTGACATAAGGTGTACAAAAAAAATTAATTTAATTAAGAATGACAAGTGTCAACCAATTAACTTAATCAGTTATCCTATTTTTATATATATTATAATTATTCATATTAATGGATGTATGTTGATGATTATGAGCTTAGGCCCAATATGATTGTGCTATGGTTGAATGTATATTTTTGGTATTTTAAATAGGACCTGCGTGTCCTACCTTTTCTCTTTATCTCGGTTTGTAAAATTCTTTCCTCATCTTACTCCCTTCAAATGTAACTGGAGGTTTCTACATTCAATTGTAATTAGAATTAAGATAGATTAGGAACTAAATTTTGAAAAAATTGATGATGGAGATCCGAAGCACCAAGGAGGACAAAGAGATTATAAGTAGATTTTAAAGATTCCTATATGTAATCCCCTAGGTTTGACCAAGCTAGTTTCCTTTTATGGCTTAAGGAAGTTAGTATAGTTAAAGTCCATAATCATCCAAAATGGTTTGAATGTGATAGATTTATTTTATACAATTAAAAAATGTTATGCATGCTAGGATGAGACCTTAATAAAAACAAATAATGAAATCCCTTAGTAAATATTGGGTCACATGTCATTCATGATTGAGTTACCTTCCACCATATAGCAAGATAACTTGACTGCTCTTTTAATCGAAGACTTGTTGAGCACACTCAAGGTCACACTTTTACACGAGTATGTTTAAGCTGTTGGTGGGTCTTACTAAACTAGTTTCATAAAATTTGGATACTTGAAAACTGATAACTCTATTAATAAAGTTATCTTGACACATTTTAAGGGCTTTAGTAGCTAGACTTTTGAGATTTTAGGTTTAGATTTTAGCATTTTAGGTCTTTTTCTAGTTAAGTTTGATTACATGTTGAGTAGTTAATTTAAGTTATTTTAGTTAAATTCTTTGTTATTCTATTTTAAATTGCTTTAAGAGTAGTTATTGCTAATTTCTCTTGTTGCTTTTGTAGAGCATTTGATGAAAAAGGCTCATTTGATGAAAATCAGTGCAAGTATCATGATGTTTTCATTCATATTTGTTTTAATATTTTGATCATATCTCTCTTTACATAACTTCAAATGAGGTAATTCTTAAACCATTAGAATTCTAAGAGGAAGGGCTATAACTTTTATGTTTACTACATCACCTAGTTATGACCAGATCATGGTCAAAATATTTGTCTAAATCAGAGCACTATAGCAGTATGCATGGACTGAACATGATGTCGTAGTTGTAGCATATCTTTCAATTCAGAAGTCCAATTGATATGATTCTTAAGCAATTGGAAATTAAGAAATAAGGATAAAACTTTCACCTTTACCATTTTTACCATTTCAGAATAGATTAGGGTGAAAATCATATTCGAAATTGGTAGACTATTGCAGCACTAGGAGAACAAGGCTGTAGCGCTAGTGAAAGGAAGCACACAACACATGTTCTTGAGAGCTCAATGTTGCAATGCTAGAAGAAGATTGCCACAGAGCTACTGTAGCAAGAATCTAGTGTGGTGGTGCCAAGAAATCTAGGCCGCGACGTTGGGTGATTTTCCAAAAATAAAAATTTAACATGATTTTGGAAATTAGGTTACTTAGAGCCTATTTAAGGGACTTTTTTTAAAGGTTTCAAAGAAGAGGCAACTAGCAATTATTCTGGAGATTTGAAGCCAAGAACAAAGCAAGAAAACTAGAGAATTGGAGGGAGAATCAGGACCACAAGGTTCCAACTATTAGTTTTCTCTCTTTACTTTTGTGTTCTTCTTATTTTCTTTGACTTGGATTAATGGCTAATTTTCTTTGGATGAAGTTTTTATTAGACATTATGAGCTCAATTTATTTTTCTAGGATTGCAATGGAACTCATATATAATTTAAATTTTTAATCTCTTTCTTGCTTATCTTTAATGAGATTTGAATTGTTTGTTTCAATTTGTTCTTAATGCTTTTAATTGCTTGATTACTAATTAAATTGATTTAAGAACCTAAACAAACTTGGGAAAGGGAGTTTAGTGTAGACTAAAATTGGGATAGCATATGATCATATTAATTAATTTGTGTATAGGATAGGGATAGCCAGATTAGAGCCTGAACTTAATGAGTCTATTTTAATTTCAATTCACATAGGGATATAATTTTTTGGTTAAAATATATATTTTTATAAGATTAATCGGGAGATCCTTATAAATAATTGAGGACTCTAGGTTAGCAATTCAACCCATTAAAATAAGTTAAGGAAGAAAGTTAAGATTTAGATGAAGTGTGAGGGATATTGTAATCTTAGGCTTGTTTGATTTGATTTTTACTCAAGTTATTATTACTTTGATTTTTCTTTTTAGTTTAAATTTTGGTTAATTAGTTTTAGTTAATTAATTAATTTTGATTGTTTGGATAAGATTAAATTGTTATAAGTTTAGTATTTAGTAAAATTTTAGATCAATTGTTTAGGGGATCAATACTCTGCTTGCTTATATACTATCTATTTAATGCGTATACTTGCGTAGTAGAATTTTAACTGGAAAAAACTTGATTATTATGAAAACTAAAGGCAAAGGCTAGGTGAAACATATATGTTATGTTTAAGCAATGTGTTATCACCTAGTTGATCTAAGAGTTGTATAGAGATACAATTGGTAAGCTTAGTTACCTACCTAATCCACCTATCATGGTTTGTTAAGCACATTCAAGGCAATGACTATATGGATGGGATCCTAGTCCACTAAGAGAATCCTAGTAGAGATCTCTTGAGATGATATGGAGGGTTATCATCTTGTAAAAAATAGGGGGAAAACTACTTAAAATTTTAAAACCTTGTTTTAAATAGCTTATGCATGTTATTTATCAATTGCTTTATCTATTCAAACATGTTTACATACATTGCAAATGGATAAAAATTTCTCACTATGGTGCATCTTAGATGCAAACCAAACTCATTAGACCAAACCTTTTTGAAAGATACCAAGACTTGAGAAATATTCTCAAGTAGAAGGTAGTTTATCTAAAGGAAGCTTTGCCATAAGCCTATGTTGAGGAAAAAGTTTTAAAGCATGGGATAATCATTAGGCTCGTTAAACCACACATGTGATGTTGGCTACAATGACTACAAAGCTTCAAAAGCAACATGAGAACATCTGTGCGACAATTATGACTTTGTACTCAAAAGAATTGTTCTATAATCAAGGTCATACATAAGGGTATGAGATAACATAGAAATTGTTTCTATACGAGAAGACGGAAGATAGTTTTATTAGAACCAAGATTTAAGATTGCTAGGTTTTATGGTAAAGCTAAAGCAATGTGTTTCTTGTGAATTAAGTATCGACGTCGTTCCATAATCTGTACCAAATACAATTTACAATTAGGAGTGAGCTTCGATGAGATAGATTTTACATTACCTTAATTATGAATTAAGAAGACAACCACAATAAGGGCACTAACTTTGACATGTTCTTTAAATATCGTTATAGTAAAGATGGACAAATGAGTGACTAAAAAAATATTAATATTTCCTTAACAAAGTTAAAGAAGAAGAAGCTTTAGAAGTTTCTACTTTGCCAAAGTTTATGATTGAGCTGGAAGTTACTACTATTGTATTAACATCATAAGCATTTGATCCCAGATGTTGAATACATTTAAGTAATGACATAAAGTGCAAAACAATAGTAGTGAGTCAATACTCAATATAAATGTCAAGAAAACTGATTGCATATGATTTTGATTATGGATTTTATGTCTTGGTCATTGAAGTAAGAATTAAAATATGAAGATACTCAGATATTTTTGATTGGGAATTGTAAAGGAGCTAGTAATTCTTATCTACATGACTAAATCACTTTTCATGCAAAAGTGAATGATTTGGTATGTTCAAAAGGTCTTATACATATATATGCGAACCATTGAACATAAAATACTATGGCAAATGTTCCTAATTCATTAAGTTTACACAAGACCAAATTAAGGTTTTATCGTGTATACTTTAGGAAATATAATTTGAATTTTTGAAATGTTCAAAGAATTCAAATATAAGATCATATGAGCTATAGTACGAAATACTTTTATTAAGATATGATCTTAGTGAAGATTATTCTTACTTATTAATGAATCATTCAAAAGATAAATGTAAATTCATGTACAATGAAACTTTATTATGAATAGAACATAAAGATGTTTGTTCAAAGAAGAAAGCATATTCATATAGTGATATGATTTGGTCCATATCTCTCCAATATAAATGTAGCCAATTATATTATTCCAAACTAATAGAATTCCAATCATATATTGAGATGTATGTATGTAACATTATGGAATATTCGAAAGAGATCGAATATTACTCTCACAAAGGATCTTGGATTTAGGGCAAGCATGAGGACACTAAGAAAAAAGTTTCTCTAGTATTACATGGTTACATTAGAATCTAACTCTTAAGATTTTGCATAGAGATGCATAATCATATGTATGAGAACTTTATGGATTTAATAAGATACACTGGGGATCTATTATTCATATGAGATGAATCTACTAAATATGTTTTTTGTTAGAATTATATACTTTGTTCTATTAAAAGGGATTCAGAGGATTGGATTTAATAAAATGTACAAGTGTACTTATCTCATACACATGAGGAAGTTAGTAGGAGTGAATACAATTTTGTGGAGATACAATTACATGGGATGCAATGTGAATACAAAGAAAGTGTCAAAATTTAAAAAAGACAGATGGCACATTGGAAAGTGACAAATGCATATGATGCATGCAGTATAATCTAGTTGGAATGGTTCCAAAGAAAGAAAGAGGACTATGTACATGTATAATATCAAAGTCATATAAAACCTATTGAAGGCTTATATAAGAGGATATTTAGATCATTAGTTCATGAAACTAATATAAGGTTCTGAACATTATTAATGTAATAATGAAGCCATACTAAAAAACTTGGATCTCATTGAATGTAGATATAGTAATTTGACATAATGTGATGCATTGACATCATGAAGATAGATAAAAACAATTAACCGCATTGAAGGGTACAAATAAATCTACATGGATACATAATTGCTAGATGGATTGGATCCACATATGATGAGGTAGCAATTGGCTTTGTGCAAGTCAGAGATGTTGTTGTAAAAGAAAGTTCAAAATATTAAAAATCGCTCCACTACTTATAATATAAAAAAAAAAGTTTGGGAGTGTAAAATTGTGAAATTATGAAAAAAAAGAAAAAAAGTAGAATAAAATGTTGAATAAAAGGACATTCAAATGTGGAGGAAAGGGTGTATGTGGAGAAGGAAAATAGAACTCTTTATATAAGTCCTAAAATACTGGTGTGCTTAAGGCGATTTGAGCTACATTATATTTTTTCTCCTACCTTGACCTTAACAATACATTACAAGCTTTATAAAGTCCTATATATCTTTAACTTAGTATTAGTCTATATTAGTGAAAAGAGAGATAAAAAGTAAATCTATGGAATTCTAGTACTAAATTGAATTTCGTGGGATAAACTCATTCATATGTCCTGATATTCTAGGTAAAAGATTTCACACACACAGAAATCCATTCCAGAATGTGCTTGCATTAGTTTCAAAACATGAATTTGAATAATGCCTATATTTTTCCTTAAGTTAAAGATTGATAAGCATACTTTTGAGGAAATTATGGAAAATCATTGAATTGGTGCACTTTATCTCTAGTAGTTACTTTATCTATTTTGTTTCCACCATTTAAAATTTTTTTCGTAGGTTAGTTTCTTTTCTATGTTTTATTTAAGGACTAGCAAAATCTTAAATTTGGGGGTGTTATAACCCTATGATATAGAGTTATTTGATCTTAATTTTAATAGTAATTTAGCTTGGTTCTTATAGTAATGCATAGAAATTAATAGATTTTATTTAATTATTTGAAGTTAATTAATTAGGTGAGTCAATCTAATCTTAGTTAATTTTGTGTTTAACTTGATGTGAATGTGCTTAAGATAGGTTGTTATTGATTTATTTGTTCCTTTATAGTTGTTTATTGAAGGAACACTTTTAATGGAAAAAGGAGAGAAATTTGGAGGTGTAGACTTCTACTGAATATGTCTTGGTATTTTGGCTATAACTCTGCCTATAGAACTCCAACTCCAAATGAGATGATTCTTGAACCATTGGAAAGCTAATAGAAAAATATACAACTTTCATGTTTACCACTTAGCTTAGTTCGGCTTTCAATGTGGTCAAAAATCTTGTAGAAGTTGAAGCACTATAGTAGTCCAACAGTAATTATGATATCTGCTAATTAAATGGTCAAGGCCATGGCCTTGGAGGGGGTAGGTTGGGGCTCACGTAGTCTGATAAGGAAATCCTAGTTAAAATTGACTTTTTTCTTTATCCAACTTGGCTCAACTTCAAAGCCTTATAAAAAAAATCATTCAAAAGACTTTTAAAGGCACGAAACACCAGATTTAGAGTTGAGATTCAAGCCATAAAAACAAAGTCATTGAAAAAGCCTCATTGGAGCTAAGAAGAAATCATGAAGGATGAAGATTTGGAGATCAAGATTGCAAGTCTTTGGTATCTTTTATCTTTTGCTATTCTTTTATTTTCTTGGTTTTGGTTTTGATGATTGAACTTAATTTGATGATGATGTGTGACTTTATGAGGAACTAAATTATTTATCAAAGATTATGATGGAACTCAATATGTAGTTTGAATTATTTATCTCTCTTTTGCTTATGTTTGATGGTGTTTAATTGTTTATTCTATTTTGTTCTTAATGCTTCTAGTTGATTGGCTACTAATTAGATTGATCTAGAAACCTAGGTTAAACCTTGACGAAAGAAAGTTAGGTGGACCTTGAGTAGAATAGCGTATGATCAAATGCACATATTTTTATTAGAACCTTGATAGAGACTTGTAAATAATTTAGAGCTTTACATTAACAACTTAATCCATTAAACTAAGTTAAAATAAAGAGAGAGAATATTCAGATGAAGTATTAAGGGACATCATATTTGCAACGAAACCAATAGGCAAGCCCACTAGACCCACGTAAGCTTAAGAATGCAAAATGATGCGACAAATGCCAAGGGATTTAATAAGCAAATAGTCATAATAAAATTTAGATATATTACATTATCCTTTGCTCATAATCCATACAAGTATTCGAAGGCCATATATTGGCCATCAAATCGAGTTCATACATAATAACCTTTATACAATTCAAATGATACATCATGCTTGACATATTTTACAAATTAACCAAACTGGAACACAGAAGGCCCATATAGACTCAATGGAGTGACACAATAAAAGGGAAACCTATCATATGCCAATTACGTGTCAGTCAAATCAATGACAACTGCCACATAACCCCATAACTTATCTTATCTACACATGACATAACAAAGAGGTGAGTCATCTAATACTCAGTGAAGGGATATTGTCATAACATAATATTTCACATACAAATTATATATCTAGGCTTCTCTAGCCATAATACATCGATATTCAAACATCTCCAATTTGAATGGTGTGACTATCATCCTAATATCCAAACTCATCATATTAAACCTTATTGGATTACATATCAATGGCATATCGTATCCATAATTTACAAGTTCCGTGCCCTCACTTAAATCATATGAATTCAAGGCTTACCCTCAAACTAGGCTTCATAAGCACACCTTAGTTGCCAAGCCTAACCTCAAGTTTCATTTTCATATAAATTGCTTATCTCAAGCTTTTCAATAAATATTATTCACAGTCAATCACCACAATTTCATATTCAAATCAACTCATGCCACACTCGATACATGTCGTAATAGTCAAACGAAATCAAACGAGTGGTTTTACCCTGGACATCATCAAATCATGCATGGTGGCCAATTGGCAGAGAACAAATCACACTTAGGGCAAAGTCGTTGGCAAAAATCAAATCACGCATAGTGCCAAAGCAGTTGACGAAGAACAAATTACTCACACTCCGAAGCAATGGGCGGAGAATGAAAATAATCAATTGGAGTAATCTATTGATGTTGGCATCACCTGGAGTATTCTCAGATGGGTGGCATCAAAGCATTGCAGGCGATAATCATAGATAGGACTAGTACCACCATCTTTGCAGGCACACAATGGTCACAGGATGTGGGACTCCAGTCAACCTCAAGTTAGATCAACATCCCGAATTCATCCCTTGGATGAAACATGTATCCATAAATCAGGCCATTATGCTTATGATATTCCATATGTCCATAGCAAATCATATTCAAATTTAATGAGCTTCAGTCATCTTTAAGCTCGATAAAATTCTAGGTGCCTTTAAATCTCTACGGCCCCATCAAATGAAACATAATAAAGCTATAGGCCTTCATGCCTTTAACACCACATGGGTATTCATCATATTCAATCTAATCAATGGTGGCTTAACAGCCTTATGCGTATCCTCAAATCAACCACAAATACGTGGGCATTTATGCATATATCATGTCCAGAAATAATCATGACCTTTCGGCCTCACATATTTAATATCACTCAATCACTGTGCCATTAACCCAAATACATATCGAGCCATATACCTACTTGGCAACCTATTCATGATAATTTGACACAATCCTTAATCCATAATTCATATTGCACCATGTGTAGGCTTCTTACATTAGGTCTTACATACCATGGGTTCCAACACAATGCCACTTTGTGGCTTACCACAAATTACACAAACACAAATTTCCTATCTTAAATAACTAATTAGCCTAGGCATCCTCATCTAGGCACACAATCATATTTGTTCTCTAGCCTAGGCACATACCTCTAAGTAAACACACACACACACATACATATCAATTCTCTAGTCTAGGCATTCTCATTTAGGCACACACACAACATTTAAGTACCATGACAGTGCATACATTATGCGAGATGCATTACATGCATTTAATTACATCTCGCTCACCTTAACAATTAGAGGCACGCCACAATCAAGCTTACCTTTTAGCCTCCTGCTGTCCTTTAGCTCACAAACACATCAATAGCCTCCATTCTCCCCCTTGAACAAATCAAAGCATCACAAAAATGTTTATTTCCTACATTTCAAAAATATCTTAGCTTTTTTTAAAATGCCCAAATTCAACATACATGCTCATTCTTCCAACAAATGAGTTAAATCCTTACCTTAAAAGTTGGGTTGCCTAAGTCTAGGCTCTAAATCTCCAATAAACTTAAGGAGAAAGAGTTTGACTAAACTGAAAAATATTTAGATCCGAGATTATTAAATGATTAAATTGAAAATTAATCGGTAAAAGCAGGTAGTCTTACCTCCGGATCGATTTCCCAAGCTTGGATATAGCTCAAACAACCTCAAAATGCCATTTAGGGGCTTAGGGTTTTGTATGGGGTAGAAAGAGAAACAGAGAAAATGGGTTTTCTCTTAAAATGGGTGGAATGCCCAAAACCTCTTTTTATTTTACCTCCATACAAGAATGTATCGATACATTCTTAACGAATTTCCTCTAAATGTATCGATACATGTTATGCCTCATGTATTGATACATGTTATTTAGATTGTTCTCGATTTCAAATCTATCGATACATTTGGATAATGTATCAATAGATGTTCATCCTATCAAGCATGTATTGTTACATTTGCTAATGTATGATACATTATCTAATGTATTGATACATATAGCCTAGATTGCACAATTTCTGTACTCTAACTTTCAAAAATTCAAACTTTAACACTCTAAAAATAATTTCCTGTTTAAATGATGCTTCAAAGTGACTATCTTAACTCATAATTGTCAGTTAAAATTTCACTATGCAAATACATGTATCGAATGGACAGTATATTAATAATCAATCAATATCAAATAACCAAATTAATTAACTAAAAATACTTAACCAAAATTTAAACTAAAAAAATCAAAATAATAAATACTCAAGTAAATATCAAATCAAGCAAGCCTTGGATTACAATATCCCTCACACTTCATCTAAATGTTACCTCTCTTCTTTAACTATTTCAATGGGTTGAATTGCTAACCTAAAGTCTTAATTTATTTATAAAGGTCTCTCGACTCATCTTATAAAAATATCTATTTTAAACAAAATACCATATCCCTATGTGAATTGAAATTAAAACAAACTCATTTAGTTCAAGCTCTAATCTGGCTACTTATGGCCTCTAAGTATATCCCTATCCTATACGCAAATCAATTAATATGATCATATGCTATCCCAATTTTAGACTACACTAAACTCTCTTTGTCAAGTTTGTTTAGCTTCCTAAATCAATTTAATTGGTGGCCAAGCAATTAAAAGAATTGGAATAAACAATTCAAATTCCATTAAAGATAAGTAAGAAAGAGATTAAAAATTTAGATTACATGTGAGTTCAATTGCAATCCTAGAAAAAGAAAATTAGCCACTCATGATTGCAAAAACAAATAACATTATAATAAATTCAACCATTGAGAGTAACAAGAAAAATAAAAGCCAAGGAAGAAAACAAAATAATATTTGTCGGCTTAATCTCCAAGTTTCAGCCTCAACTTCTAGCTTCTTGAATCTCTCAAAAAGTTATCTCTTCTCTTGTTCAAAAAAAAAATCCTATTTATACTAATAGACTTAACCTATAATTCCTTAAGTTAACCTATGGTTTAATTGGGCTTAAAAGTGTACTGAGAGGCCCAAAACATCAGTTGTCAGTCTTTACAAATTTGCATTCTCAGCATAGTACATCTAGCCATTTTTCAACATGATTTTCTCTATCTTTCAGGTAGAACTAGGTAATGTAATCTGCATAAAAGTTGTAGTTCTATCTCTTAGTTTTCCAATGGTTTAAGAATTGCATCATTTGGAGTTTTGTAACGCGAGTTATAGCTAAAAACCTAAAGTATATGCAAACAGACTTCTAGGTCTTCCAACACCTTACTTTCCAAAATTAAGCCCAATTCCTTTAGCTCATACAAAAAATATAAAAACTAATAATTAATAATCAAATTAAAAGAAATAATATAAAATTAAATAACTCACTTAAAAATAAACTAACTATAAAAACAATTAAAAATAAGTAAATTATAATTAAAAATTGAGAACTTAGCTAATGCTTAATAACAAAATTGGATTAAAATAATTCTATAAAATAAAATAATCACATCCTCAAACTTAAGATTTTGCTAGTGTTCGAGTAAAAGAAAATCACAAAAAGATCCTAGGGAAGGAAACATGCCAAAGAAGAAGGAAGATGAGGCACAAGTAATCACATATGAGGGGCGTTAAATGAGAAGGTACACTTATTACTAACCATATTACCCGTTTTAAATAATATCTCCTAAAAACCTTATCTTTATCAATGGGTACCACAACCAATACCTTTACTACCATCCCAATTTAATGTTGGATCAAATAACACTAGAAACAATCATGGGAAACCCAAGAACAATCAATAGAAAATCCAATTTGACCCCATTAGCATATCTTATACCAATTTACTTTCCCAACTCAATTAGAGTCACCTTTTAGCACTAGTCCATTTAGACCCATTAAAGCCTTGTCACCCAAAATGGTATGATGTCAATGCTTATTGTGACTACCACTATGGGATTCAAGTACATTCAACAAAAAATTGTTTAATGCTAAAACATAACGTGTAAGGTTTGATTAGGGCTGGATTGTTAAATTTTTTAGAGAAACTTGAGCCAAACATCAACAGAAATCCTTAGGGGCGTCAATAAATGCTTTGGGTGATGAGATGTTTTATGTGAATGGTTAATGAAGAAATAAGTGAATATGAGGTGGCAACATTTTAGAGTTAAGAAATTGAGAGGCGATAAAGTTACCACACATTTATAGACCTTTTAGTTAGTGATATAATGAATCACAATCTATAATGCTTATGCCCAAGAACATTCAAAAGTTTTAAGTAGGATGGGTTTATTTTTTTCATGAAATGACTTATGTGGTCCCATGTTTCTACCCAAAAGCACTAAGAAGGCTTAAATGTATGAAGAGCATATTTTATTCATTTTGTCATTTCTAGTAAAATGATTCGTGCAGTTCATTTTCATATCTCCTATTTCATTTTGCTTCGATGCATTAATTTCATGATACGTCCTTACATTTCTTCAATTTACTCATTTCTAGGTATTTGGATAATGAATGTGAAAACAAAGATAATAATTGAGGATTCGATTTTGGAAGAAACACAAACATTGATAAACTTGATAATGAAGAGAATGCAATGATTATATTTTGTCTCTTGACTTGTTAAGAACATTCCAGCAAGAAAAATGAGAGATCCCACCTCATCAAGAAGGCACTGAAACAATTGATTGGCATGTCATGATATGTGGACGTGTGCACATGACCATGTCAAGATATGCCAAGACTTAGCACATATGTCGTGGTATGCAAGCTATTGTTCAAACAGAAATTAAGGTGAATCAAGCTTGAAATGTTAAGAAAAAATTGATGGTAGCATCATGCACTTGAGATGTACAGATTGAAAGAAAATCTTCAAAGGTTGCTCTTTCTTGAAAGTAACCATACTTAAGATGACAAATCGCCATTTTTCATATTCCCTTCACAAATATGAAACCATCCATTTTTTGACCTCTTTGAGCTTATTAAATTCTTTTTAACTTGAACTTTATCCAAAGATCATCCTCCGCACTAGGGGCAAATGCAAAGAAAGATTAATATTTTACTTCAAGGTAAAAAAAAAATGCCTCGTGTTGATTAGGTTTTAACATCATACAAAGAAAAAAAAAGATAAATAATGAAAAAAATCATCAAAAAAGAAAAAGTGAAAAAAAAAGACAAAAGAACCCAAGAGGCATACAAAGATTAAGGTCTTGAGAAAGATCCTTCAAATGACAAGAAATGATTTTGCCTTGCTTACCCTTAAACATATATTTTGTAGCTATATACCTTTTTTTTTTGTGGAACCTCTAGCCTTAGTCTACATTACATTCCTAGAAAAGTCCATTTGGATCAAGTATGGATACTTGAATGAAAGAGCCTTTTTTTGAGATTCATCTATCTTAAGAGCATTTTGAATTTTTCAAGTGTATGGTGGAATGATTAGTAAGAAAAAAAGAGAAAAAAAGAGAAAAAGAAGAAGTTCAAATTAAAAACCTAAAATGGGTGGCTTGGACACAAGAAAGAAAACACCTACGCTGAAAACCTAAAAAGGTAGCCTAACTATAAGAGACTCATGGAATGAAGGGCAAACATCGAAGTTCGCATAAACAATTGGCAAAATAGAAGCAAGGTTTGATCAAATGCACTCAAAATAGCAAAGACATCAATGAATGAGTTTCTTTCGAGAAAGAATCTTAGATTAATTATGATTATTTGAATGTTCATTATTCGGATACAAATTTGTTATCCTAGTCCATTTTTCTTTTTCTTGGAACTTCAATAAAATATGTTGTTTCCTAATTATCCCATTTTCACCAATTTCCCACTTTACCATGAATTAAGGAGATTTGAAAGTGCATTGCATTTGTCATTAAATTGAAATGATAATGAATAGAGGATTAATAATGTATATTGAAATCTTTCAAAAAAGAAGAGAAAGCAAGCAATGACGAATGAACAAAGAACAAAATAACATTAACCTCTTGGTGATGAAGAAGAACGAAAGCATTCAAAAGAGAATGGTGTTCAACAAAATGTAGAAATTTCAAGAATGAACCATGATTGGATTGAATAAGACAAAAAAGGAATTAATGATGCAATTTGAGGACCTTCGAAAGACCATAAATATGGATGTGTGACTTCATCATGGTAGTTAGGTATTTGCATACATGATAGCAATTTGCATCATATGCATTCAAAGATGATAGTTGTTTAAATTTTTAAAGTTGTGTAACCTCATTCAAGATGTAAAAAAGTTTCGTAACCTTATTCTAGATGAGGAGCTTATTCCTATTTAAAGTTATGCATCCTCATATCAAATGAGGAGTTGATTACTGTTTAAAGTTACATAGCCTCATTCCAAATAAGAAGCTTATTCTTTCTTTAAAGCTACATAGCCTCATTCCAAATGAGGAGCTTATATTTATTTAAAGTTATGTAATCTCATTCCAGATAAGGAGCTTATTCATTCTTTAAAGATATGTAGCGTTATTCCAAATGAGGAGCTTATTCTTTCTTTAAAGTTACGTAGCCTCATTCTAGATGAGGAGCTCATTCTTATTTAAAGTCATGCAGTCTTATTCTAGATGAGGAGCTTATTCCATTTTTAAAGTTACATAGCCTTATCTAGATGAGGAGCTTTATTTTTGAAAAATTATCTTTTTAGCCAAAATGGTGTCTACATTTTTACACTATTTTTGATTCGTAAGAAATGCGCAAAAAAGGGTAGTTATAGACAACCCATTTTGTCCAGGTTATTTATGGAATTTTGAAAAAATAAAAAATAGTGAAATATGAAAATAAAAAGAGATAAATATAAAAGGATAAAAATAGGTGTGCACCAATCATAATCTTAAATGAACTAAGAAATCTGAAAAGAGATTAAGTTAGGTTGAATTAAAACTCAAGAAACCAATTCAATAAGGAATGGAACACATTGGCTATAAATATACCCACGCATCAGTGCTAAAAGGACATAGAGACAAAGAGAAAAAAGAGAGAAAACTAAGAAGAAACAATTGGTTGAAGAGAGAAAAAATATTCTTTAGAGTTTTGAGGTTTCAATTTTTGTTTATATAAATCTAAGAGAATCAATTTAGTTTCTAAAGAAGCTATTTTGATTAAAGAGAGAGATAAAAAGGAAAAGCAAAAAGAGTGTCCTAGTGTCTTGAATAAGGTTTAGAGAAGATTCCTCATTCTTGACATTGCATGCTTAGTATTTAGTTCTGCAGTTGGGTTTTTCAACCTAATTAGGTAAGTTTTGTTTTTTTTCATTTCTCATTGATTTTTTAATCTTTATTTTTATTTTTATTTTTGTGACATAAGAAACTAAGGTTTTACATTAAATAAATAAAGACTTTCCAATGATGGAATTTCAAGAAAGTTATGAATAATAGCTTTTTGCAAATTCCTAAGTGAGAGATTTTTCTTGAATTCTATCATAATTGTTGGAATTTTCAAGAAAAATTTCAATATCAAAAAGTTTTTGTTTATTTTGGGGAATGGAATAAAATTAAATAAGGTTAAAGATAATAAATAATTAATTTGGTACGAATTAAATGGGTGTTGTGAGGGTGCTAATACCTTCCTCACACGTAACTATACTCCTAAACCTAAATCTTTTTTTAATGAACATAAGTCAAGCTTAGGACCTTATTAGAAAAATAGATTCACTTAGGTGGTCAATCACACCTAAACAAAAAAGATTAATGGTGACTCCTCTTAAGTTAAAATGTAGAGTTTCAAGGCTCACCATGTTATGAAAAATGTTATTTAGCTCATCATGTTTACAGCAAAGTTTAATATTCTCAGAAAAGAAATCATTTTTAGAATAGAAGGTAGAGAGAGAAAGATAGAACTAGTGAGAGAAATGAGTTGCTATAGTTGATGAAATCCAATCTTCCTCGATTTCTCCCTCTTTCTTCTTTTGTAGAAAGCTCTTTTCTTTTCTCCTAATGGCTGCTTTGACCTCTGGTCTTTTAGATACAAAAAGTCCCTTTTTAACTCTAAATAGCCCTCCGATTTAATAGATCGAAAGGTGGAAAATAATCAAGTTACGTGTTGATGCAATAGCATGGGGAGGTTAGAGCCCCAAAGCCGAGGCTACTATCATTTGATGACTTTGTTGACTATGGTGTCATTGTGACACCAAGTGTTGCTCAATTTTCTACTCATGCAAGTGCACGTATCACAGAGATAATATAGAGATGAGTAGATTGTCGATCCCATAGAGAATTGAATTAATCCTTATTGTTAACTACTAAAATTAAGACACCTTAATTTTATCTAAACAATTAAAATTGAAAAGAAAGATTTGAAACTATTAAACTAATAACTAAAACTAAAACTAATCTAAAATCTATGCGAATTTACTTTATTAAATGTGAATGACTATCAGACCTAAGATTATGATATCTCTCAATATTTCATCTGAATCTTGTCTCTCTCTCTTAACTTAGTTTAATGGATTAAGTTGCTAACCTATAGTCCTAAATTATTTACAAGTCCTTGTTGAGTTTCTTATAAAAATATATCTCCTAATTAATTTACTATATGTCTATGTAAATTATATTGAAGAAGGATTCATTAAGTTTGGGCTCTAATTTTGGCTACGTATGGTTTATTGGTGTATGTCTACCCTATATGCAAATCAAACCATCTAATCAACTAAGTGTATTTGATCATACACTATTTTATTCAAGGGCTATCTAAATCTCATTCGTCAAGGTTTAACCTATGTTTCTAATTCAATCTAATTGGTGATCAAGCAATTAGAAGCATTAAGAACCAAATAAAAAAAACAACCTAAATCTATCAAACATAAATAAAAGAGAGATAAATAATTTAGACTATATAATGAGTTCAATCATAATCCTAGATTTAAAAACTTAGTTCCCCATCAAGTCACAGATTATTGAATAATATTTAAACAATAAGAACAAAATCAAGAAAATAAGAGAATAAAAGAAAAGATAGAAAGACTCAAGAGTTGTATTCTTGATCTCCAAATCTCCTTGAATCGTTCAAATTCTTCTTAGCTTCAATGACTCTATGGCTTAACTATTAGCTATTAATCTAGTGTTTCTTCATTCTTTCCACTTCTGAAAGGTTTTTTAATAGGCTTTGAAGTTACGCTAAGTTGGGTGAAGAAAGAAATGAATTTAAGCTGAGATTTCCTTGTCAAACTATGTGAGTCACAACCTTGTCCAATTAATTAACAGAAATTATAATTGCTCTAGGATAACCACAGTGCATTAATTTTGATAAGACTTTTGACCACATTCCAGGGAGAAGTTGGTGAAGTGATAAACATAAAAGTTGTATCTTTTTCCATTATCTTTCCAATGGTCAAAGAATTGCTTCATTTGGAGTTCTATAGAGAAAGTTATGGCTGAAATACTAAAATATATGCAGTCCAAGTCTACACCTTGAAATTGCTCTCCTTCTTCAACTAAAATTCTTTTTTCAAATATCAAATTAATCATATTAACACCAAATTAAGCATAAAATTAACCATGATTAGATTGACTCTCCTAAAATAACTAATTTAAAATAATTAAATAAAATTTACTAATTTTTTTGCATTATTACAAGAACCATGCAAATTTATTATCAAAATTAAGCTCAAATAACTCTATATCATAGAGTTATCATGCCCTGAAACTTAATATTTTGCTAGTCTTCGAGCAAAACATAGAAAAGAATCTAACTTACGAAAATCAAATTCAGTTAAAGAAAACTAAAACAAACATAGTTACTACTACTACTACTACTACTGCTACTATTACTACCAAAGATAAAGTGTATCAACTTAATGATTCTCCTTAGTTTCCTCAAAAGTATGTCTATCAATCATTAACCTAAGAAAAAATATAGCCATAATTTAAATTTATGTTTTAATTCTAATGCAAGCATATTCTTGAATGGATTTTCGTGTGTGTGATATTTTACCAAGAATATCATGATATCCAGATGAGTTTATGCCAACACAAATTTCAAAGTAGTACTAGATTTTCATAGGTTTACCTTTCATCTCTTTTTCCATTAATGTAGACTAATGCAAAGCTAGGGACCAATAGGACTTTATAAAGCTTGTAATGTATGGCTAGGGTCAAGGTATGATAAAGGATATTAATGTGGCTCAAATCACCCTAAGCACATAATTATTCTAGGACCTATATAGAGAGCTTTATTCTCCCTCTCTAAGTACACTTTTCTTCCACATTCAAACTTTTTTTTTTTCAACACATTTTTTCTTTTCACAATTTCACACCCTAAAACTTATTTTCGTTATATTGTAGCTAATGGGGTTATTTTTTATATTTTGAACTCTTTTTTTTCTTTTTTTTTATAAAAAGAGTTGTGGCTTCTAGCTTAGTGAGCCGCAGCTCACTTCTTTTTGTGTCTGGGAAGTAGCGGTTTCCTATAATGGGAGTTACGTCTTGCCACTTTTTTTTTTGAAAATTTTTTATTTTTTTTTGAATTTTTTTACATGTATGTGCGTAAATAAAGACAAGAGTGTTAATACTTTAATAATAAAATAAAATAAAATAAGTTAGAGTGCTTGGGTTGCCTCCCAAGAAACGCTTTTTTATAGTCACTAGCTTGACTATGGTACCCCTTTTTGCACTACTTTAAATGGCTCGAGACTTTTTTTATTAACTTTGACTGCTTCTGTAAGTCCATTATAAATCTCGATAACATCATAAGGATGAATCTTTACCACCTTAAACTTGTTCCCCCAATATGGTCTTCAACAACAAAAGATGGAGTTGTGAATCAAACAATACTACTCACTGTTCAACCACAAAATTAAGATAGTTGGAAAGTGGTGGTGGTTTTGTCTCAAGAATTGGCGCCTATATTGTTAAAGGTGGTGGAATAAGCTTACCTTTACCCTCACTGACTAAATCCACTTTATAGCAACTATTTGCATAGGGATACTGAGTTACATTGAACAAATTAAATACCACTTCCTCCTTTCCAATTTTGAAAGCTATTTTGCCATTTTTCACATCAATAATTATTCTAGCTATAGCTAAGAATGGTTTTCCCAAAATAAAAAGAATTTCAACATCATCTTTAATCTCAAGAACAATGAAGTCTATCGGAATGTATAAATGCCCAACTTTAAACAAAACATCCTCTATAATCCCAACTGAATGCCTGATTGTTCTGTCTGCTAATTGCAAGGTAACTATAGTAGGTTGAATTTCTTTAAATCCAAGTTTTCTAGCAATAGACAAAGGCATTATTGAAACACTAGCACCCAAATCACATAAAGCTTTAGAAATTTTAAAACTACCAATAGTGTAAGGAATAGAAAACTCCTTGGATTTATAAGCTTTGGTGGAAATTTATTTTAGCTTATAGCACTACTCTCTTCAGTAAGTGCAACTGTCTAAAACTCTTCCAATTTTCTATTTTTGATCAGGATGTCTTTCAAGAATTTAAGATAACTTGCCATTTGTTCTAAAGCTTCAGCAAAAGGAATATTAAAATGCAGTTTTTTAAATACCTCAAGAAATCTTTAGAATTGTTTGTCAAGTTTTTGTTTTTGAAAATGTTGAGGAAAAGGTGGTGGAGGTGTGGGTGCAGATTGTGATTTTTCTTTTGAATTTTTAGCAGATTTTTCAACCACAATTTCTTTGTCAGCATTTTTTTCAATTTCTTTCTCAGTAGATTGAATTGGAATCTTAGAATTTAATGCTTGATTACTTACCTCTTTACATACCTCTTTTCCATTGCGGAGAGTGATTGCCATACAATGTTCCTTACCTTTTCTTCTTGGTTGGGTTTAGCACGACTAGGTAAGGTACCATAAGGTCTAGTATTTAAAGCACTGGCAAGTTGGCTTATTTGTATCTCAAGATATTTAAACGATTTGCTTGATTTTGAATGGTGGCATCAGTCCTTATCATAAATGCATCAGTCTTTGTTATGAATGCATTAGTCTTTGTCGTGAACTACATGAACATATCCTCCATTGAAGGCTTTTTCTCTAGCACAGGGGCTCTAGGTGGAAATCTAGGAGGAAAGTTTGACTTAGTCATTGATGAAGACTCTTGGTTTTTATTCTATGAAAAATTAGATGATTCCTCCAACCGAGATTATAAGTGTTGGAATAGGGATTGTTCTATTGCCTATTTCCAACAAATTGACAAGACTTAGAATAGATGGGACAATTGTCATTGGAATGTCCTCCCCCACAAAATTCACACATCATAAAGGAGTTTTGAACAGCATCAACACTGAGTTTATTTATTTTCTTTATGAGAAAAGCCAATTGTGTAGAGACATTGTTTATCACATCTAATTCATGAATTCTAGTAATTTTTCTTGTACCCAATCTTTTAGATGGCCATTGATAATTATTAGAAGCTATCTTTTCGAGCAAATCATAAGCCCCATCAATGGATTTACTCATAAGTGCATCTTCAGCAGCCACATCAATAATAGTTCTAAAAGGTCCCAATAAACCATTATAAAAAGTTTGAACTTGTAGTCACTTAAGTAATCCATGGTGAGGACATATTCTCATCAAATCCTTATACCTCTCCCAAGCCTCATATAGTGATTTAGAATCA
>NW_018397285.1:761033-761620 GCF_002168275.2 Theobroma umbraticum
AAGAAGTGATATCATTCTGCATCTTTGCTAACTTTGCAGGTGGGAAGAGTTTTGCTAAAAATTTTTGAGCCAAATCATCCCAAGCATTAGTGGAACTAGCAAGAAGTAAATTTAACCAACTATTTATGTTATCTATCAATGAAAAAGGAAAAAGCCTCAATCTTATGGCATCATTAGTAACACCATTAGCTTTGAATGCATCTCAAATTTCCAAGAAATTTATAATATGAGCAATTAGATCATCATTAAGTAAACCCCCAAACTGAACGACAATTTGAATCATCTGAATGATTGATGGTTTAATTTCAAAATTGTTGGCTTGAATAGGAGTTTTTTGAATACTATAGTGGAAATTTTGTACTTGTGGGACTGCATAATCCCTCAAAGGCTTGGTCTCTTCCTCTTGTTGATCAGCCATAATTTTACTTAGAGTAGAAACATTTTTATTATTCTTTCGAAGTCTATGAAAAGTTTTTTCAATTTTTGGATCAAAAGGAACAATTTCCAAATTTTGAGCTCTTCACATACAATGACCAAAAGTACTTGAAAAATTAAAGAAAAAAAAGTCTAGATTAAAATTAAGAATG
>NW_018397285.1:761630-762347 GCF_002168275.2 Theobroma umbraticum
ATATTAACAAGAAAGAATTAAAAATCATTTCCTCAGCAATGGCGCTAAAAACTTGTTCAATTTTCTACTCATGCAAGTGCATATGTCATAGATATAATATAGAGATAAGTAGAGTGTCGATCCTACAGAAAATTGAATTAATCCTTATCGTTAACTACTAAATTAAGACACCTTAATTTTATCTAAACAATTAAAATTAAAAAGAAAGATTTGAAACTAGTAAACTAATAACTAATAACTAAGACTAATCTAAAATCTATGTGAATTTACTTTATTAAATGTGAATGACTACCATATCTAAGATTATGATATCCCTTATTATTTCATTTGAATCTTGTCTCTCTCTCTTAACTTAGTTTAATGGACTAAGTTGTTAACCTAGAGTCCTAAATTATTTACAAGTCTCTATCGAGTCTCTTATAAAAATATCTCTCTCAATTAATTTACTTTATGTCTATGCAAATTATATTGAAAAAGGATTCATTAAGTTTGTGCTCTAATTTTGGCTATGTATGGCTTATAGGTGTATGTTTACTCTATATGCAAATCAAACCACCTAATCAACTAATTGTATTCGATCATACGCTATTTTATGCAAGGTCTACCTAAATCTCCTTTGTTAAGGTCTAACCTAGGTTTTCAATTCAATCTAATTGGTGATTAGGCAATTAGAAGTATTAAAAATAGAATAAAATAAACAACCTAAATCTATCAAGT
>NW_018397285.1:762357-762484 GCF_002168275.2 Theobroma umbraticum
GAGAGATAAATAATTCAGACTACATAATGAGTTCAATCATAATCTTAGATTTAAAAACTCAGTTCCCCATCAAGTCATACATCATCATTGAATAAAATTTAAACAATAAGAACAAAACCAAGAAAAT
>NW_018397285.1:762556-830410 GCF_002168275.2 Theobroma umbraticum
AAATCTCCTTGAATCCTTCAAATTCTTCTTAGCATCAATGGCTCTGCAACTAAACTATTATCTATTAATCTAGTGTTTATTAATTCTTTTCACTTTTGCAAGGTTGTTTTTATAGGCTTTAAAGTTAGGCCAAGTTGGGTGAAGAAAGAAATCAATTTAAGCTGAGATTTCCTCATCAAAATATGTGAGTCGCAACCTTGTCCAATTAATTAACAGAAATCATAATTGCTCTAGGACTGCTACAGTGCATCAAATTAGATAAGACTTTTGACCACTTTCTAGGTTGAACTGCGTGAAGTGGTAAACTTGAAAGTTGTAACTTTTTCTCTATCTTTCCAATGGTCAATGAATCGCTTTATTTGGAGCTTTGTAAAGAAAGTTATGGCTGGAATACTAAAATATGTGCAGTGCAAGTCTGCACCTTGAAATTGCTTTCCTTTTTCTACTAAAATTCTTTTTTCAAACACCTACAAAAGTACAAATAAATCAATAACAACCTATCTTAACTATATTAACACCAAATTAAGCATAAATTCACTATGATTAGATTGACTCTCCTAAGATAACTAATTTAAAATAATTAAATAAAACCTACTAATTTCTATGCATTACTACAAGAACTATGCAAATTTATTATCAAAATTAAGCTCAAATAACTTTATATCATAGAGTTATCACCAAGTTTGCTATCTGGAGGCCACTTGGTTGAACAATGGTAGTGTCGTGGCATTGAGTGCATGGCGTCGCAACGTTGAAGTTGTTGTGTTGGTATTTTGTGCCTTTCAGCCTTAATGTTGTCCTCGCTACAATTCAGTCAATTCCATGTAATTTTAGCCATGATCTAATCAGAACTGGGCAAAGTGATAAGCACAAAAGTTGTAGATCTTTCACTTATCTTTTCATTGGTCAAAAAATCGTAGATATCAGACATTTGTAACTCAAGATACACTCAAGACACCATAACTTGTTTAGTAAAAATCTACTATTAGCCATCCTTGAACAATTCATTACTATTTTAGCCCTTTTCATTTGTGGACCTTTAAAACAAGGAACTAAATCAATAGCAGCTAAATTAAACATTTTAACCTAAAAGTAAATGAAAGTAATTGAAATTAAATTGACTCAACAAGCTTTTATTAACTTAAAGAAAAACAACTCAAAACAACTTAACCTACACCTAAACCTTAAGAACTTAACCAGTTTAGCACATAAAATGTGACAATATAACTCTATGTGATAGGGTTATCATTCATATATATGGAAGAGACTTTACTAATAGAGATCACCAAACCTATGACATTTGCATAGAATGATGAAAAATGGTTAAAATAATATATTATCATATAAAACATAATAAGATAGTACCATTTATTTCAAAGAAACATACTAGTCAAAGTTTCATTGATTTTATATTTATGCAGTAGATCCTTAAACTCCATAAACTGAAAGTAATGCCATCCATTAGGAATTTTTAAAATATGGTGCTCTGGAAAGTAAGTATATTCTTATATTTAATTTTATTTAATTTATTTATAATGAAAGTACATTTTGATAATAAGACGAAGAGTTTGTTTTAAGTAAGCATTTATTATCTAGTTAGTAAGGTACCATGATTCTATTAATATATTGACATACATTTGTATAAAGAGTCATACATATGAGACATGCAGTTTAATTGAATCTAAAAATTATTCACAGTCATATAATAAAGCTGTTAAGGTTGTAGTGTCCAGATTGCTTCCAATGAAACGAATATGATTCACTTCAAGGGAATGATAAGTCTCAAATCATCAAAATGGTTGACTTTGAGTAGTGACACTATAATATGAATTGGAATCATGTGAGAATCAAATTTGAGTTTACCCGTTACTTAAATCATGATCTTACACTTATGTATTTGCTTATAGTAAAATCGAAATCTTGATGGATAGTGGACTCGTGTTTAATCTCCTTATAATCTTTGATATACCATGAGCATGATCATCATGATGTGTTGATATAGACTTCGTATTTTGGGATTATAATCAAGATGAACATCTAGGAACATATATCCAAATAATGAAATTCATAGCATTAATATCACTTCTAGTGATTTCAGAAAGATTGGTGATTAATCTGGGCCTAGTGGATTAATGAATTAGCCACTCATCACATTTGGATACTTAAAAGATTAGATATAGAGTATTGAATCACTAATTGGATGAAATTTGATACTAAGGGACAAAATTGATATAAAGGATAAAATGGTAATTTCACCTTTTGTCATTAGATGGTTTTGACGGTTCACAATATAAGGTTTGCAATTGAACAACTAATAATTAATATCAAGTATTGAATTATTTCTTGCAATTATAATTAATCCAAGATTGCAACCATGAATCTATAGAGGAGTGATTTTATGGTTAATAAGCTTAAATTATTTTTTTAATGAGATAAAGAATAATCTTACATTTATTGGAGCTTGTAATATCTATATCCAAATAGATTCCCCACTTAGCTTTGTAGAATTCAACTTGTTTAAGTTGGAATGCATGTTTTATTTGGTTAATTAAATTGTATAAAAAAATGACAACTTAAACATGTATGTCTTAATTTAGACAATAAAACATGTTTGGTCTTAATTTAGACAAAAAAATATGTTTGTCTTAATTTAAGACAAGAAAACTATGTTTTGTCTTAATCTAGATAAGAAAACATATTTGTCTCAATTTAGACAAGATAACATATTTTTGTCTTAATTAAAAGAGTTGTTTTAAATTAAGATAATGCTAGAGGGATTCTTGCAAAATGAATTTAGATACCCATGTTGATAAAAAGAGACTCCATGATTGACTATCACTCTTTTATTTATTGTTAATTCTTTTTAAATAATGATGGATAATAATAAATAAGAGTTATTATTCAATAAGGAGTTTTATTATCAAGAACTTTAAATGATAATTAAAGAATTAAATTATTTATTTTTTAATTTTAATTTTGATAATTATGGAGCATGTTTGATGCTTTCATAACTCTATATGGATGGTCAAGATTGATTTAAAGGTGTTTAATTTTGGTTAAACCTTTGAGGCAAGAGTTTTAATAAAAAAAGAGGAGATTGGAAGAAAAGAAACATGCATACTTCTCTTGAAAAAAGTTTTTAGCATTCACTTCTCTCGTCCTCCTCGAAACTTTGTCATATCTCTCTTCCTCTCTCCCATTCTTGGCTAAACTTTTTTTGAAAGAAAAATTACCATTAATTTTTAAGAAGAAAATATAGATAAAATCAGTTGCTATCTTGTAGTCTAACATTTGACACCTTTTCTACTCAAGGTTTAAGTTGAAAGCATTCTTGAAGAATAAGTGGTAAACTTATTTGGTTAAGAAATCAATCGTTGGTGTGGTGGTATTTGAAAATAAGAATTATTTGTGTTTCCGCTTGTATAATTGGATTGCTTGCTTCCTTTATAAAAGAAATTTTTTGAAATACATGCTTTATACAATCACATTAATTCACTTAGATCCAACTTCATCACCATTGAAATCCTATTGTAGATGCAGAGAGTTCAACAACTTTTGTTTTTGGTGTGAGTGCAATGGCGGCATTGGCTTGGATAATGTTGTACGTTCATTTTGGTTTGTAGATTTTGAACTGAGAAATGAAATAAACATAACTTTTTTTTCAACAATGGTCGAAATTCTTTTATTTGCATTTTACAGATGGTCCCTTGAATTGCATTTCCTTATAAATAAAGAACACTATTAATTTAATTAGAAAAAATTATATTTTATTAATTCAACCTAAAATTTGAAAATAAAGTATTAAGCATGATGACATAATCAATAACCTTATCATTAGTGGCTAGAAAATTAATACTAATGATTTCATTGTCTTGTTTGAAATTGATACTTTGCAAAATATCAGTGACGCAAACTTTACTTGTGTCGCCATCCTTGCCAATCTCCAACTCAAAAATCGATTGATAAACCATCATTTAATAGTTTGGTACATTGCAAAAATATAAAATAGGTTGTTATTTTAGCAAAGAAATAAAGGAGGAAGAGAAAAAATCAGACCAATTAGACTATATTGACTTATTAATATTTATATTTTGTACTATGTACAGACATATATCAGTGTAGCAAAGATACATTTCAAGTTCACTTGTTTTTGAATTCAACACATGTAAGTAAAATATAATATAACGAAGTAAAAGATGAATACTTTTGTTTTGTAATGTCATTCTTATTTTAATGTGATATGGAATTTACAATGCCAGATGTCACACCCTTAAAGACATTAGATTAGATTAAGACTTCAAATTTTTATTTACATTTAGATTTCACACTTTAGATTGAAATTTAGCTTTAAATTGTTTTTACATTTACATATTAAAATTTAAGTTACACCAAAAGACCTCTACGTTGACAATACTAAGATAAAAAACAAATAAAAGGAAAAAAAATACAACACCTTTGATAACTTACAAAATGACATGCAAACATGTTGAAGGATAAAAGCGAAGATTTTTAATAAAAAAAACATTACCTAATGCACAAAACTCGTTGAATAATTACTTAATTGGGATAGAAATCTTGAGCTTTCTTTTTTTAATAGAATCATGATCAAAGATCAACAGAAACACATGTAAAGAAAAACAAAAAAAAAGTACAAAAAAAAAGTCAACATTGAAATCAAAGAAACATAACTAAAAAATAATAAAATAGGGACACAATTCATTTACCAAAAAGAAAAAAAAATTAAATAGGTTATAAAGAGCAAAATAAAGTAAAATAGTAGGTATAGAAAGAGAAATAACCTTATTCATTTGAAAAGAAATCAAGTTAGAAAGTATGGTCATTCCACAAAAAGAATAACACGTAACTAACATTCCCTAAACTATGGATGAGCTTGTTTTAGTTAAAACTTGAATGTACCATCAAGAAAAAAGAGAAGAGGAAAGTCGACCTTGGAAATTGACAGTAGCATATTATCAACTCAAAACGAAAAAACCCCTTTTGCATCATATATAATTATAAGGACAAATTTGCTATTTCAGTACTTTCATATAAATTCTAAAATACAAAAATGCAAAATAAAAAGAAAAACAAACAATTATTTTATATATCTATAAATATAAAATTGCAAAATAAGAAGCAAAACAAACAATGATTTTATTGATCATATGTGTAGGTCCAACATCAATATGTTAAATCACTTGCATAGAATAAATTCTCACACCATCATTGCAATAAATAATATATGAACATATAAAGAAAGAATATAGATAGGAAATGTTATGAATAAGACAAACAATAAGAAAACGAATCAACAAGCTATAAACGCAAAAATACATAAAGGCATACAATAATAAAAAAAAATTATTATCATCATATTTATTCAACTTTCATCAAATGAATACAAAACAATAAACAATAACAACAACAAGTAGAAAAGTTGAAATAAAATATGCAAAGTAAAGAAATAAATACGTAAAACTATAGACAGCAGTTAAAATTATTCACCTACAGACAACAAACAATTTAATTATAATTAGTGACCAACCATCAAAATACATGCAAAACCCCTAAGAAATTACACAAATATACAACTTGTGTAAAAACAAAATAACAATTGACTAAAAGTCAAAACTTAAGACATATAATTCTCAATAACATAAATAAAGACTATAGGTATAAAAAACAAATAATTAGTTTCATTCAAACATATATGCAATATGAGTTAGAACAATTTATAAATAATAATAAACAATGTTTAAAATGTTCTCAAAATTGAAATATATCACAATTTAAAAACAAAATAACATAATTTAAAACCACAATTAGCTTTTCATAAATGTCATCCAGAATAAATTATTTAACCTGAATAAGGTTAAATCTTCCACATGCTTATATCATTATTCACATAGGACACTAATAAATGGAACAAAACATAAAAACAAAAAAATAAAAAAAATGAAAAGTATAATAATTTAAAAATATTAGCAACAAAGAAAACACCTAATACCAAAACATAAAACACTAAGAACAAAGAAACAAACCAATATCAACCAATAGACTCATCTTCACGAACACAGTAACATAAATAAGTTAAAACCAAAAGGAAAATAAAAATATTGAAACATTGAAACATAAAATAACCAAATACTAAAACTTGCAACCGTTAAAGATAGGAAACTTCAGTGACAACAACGAAAATCCACTCGATCTCATTGGCACATACAAACACAAAATCATTCAAACATATTAAAGATTGATAAAACCAAACCATAAAAAAATACCTCCATAAATTTACACTATCTTTATAAAAAGGCCAATTGGGAATTTTGGGTATTAAATGTTATGGCTTTTTCGTTGCAACCAAATTTCAATCAGAGTGTTAACGAGGCTACGATTATGTAGTTCTAGTTATCAAAACTAATTTTGGTTATTGTAGGAAACTTGATGTCTTTGGTGCGAAATCATGTGCTTAAGGGGAATAATTACAATAGATTTAGTCTAAATACCATGCTTTGTGGGCATGGACAATTTGGGAAGCATTTGAACATGCACCAAACAATGACACCAAAACCAAACAACCTTAAGCCCTCAAGACATGGAGGATCGAAAACCCATAAAATAAAAGAACAAGAAAAACACTACAATTGAAGAGAAGAATAAAGGAGAGAAATAAAAGGAAAAAAGAATGAAAGAGAGAAAAGAAGAAAGGAAAGAAGAATGTAATAGTGAAACAAAAGAAAAAAGAAGGAAGAAAACAAAGACATAAACAAAAACTAAGAACGGGAGAGAAAAAGATAAAGCAAGAGACATAAAGAGAGAATTCCTTTTGTGAAAATGATTGAACTTTAATGCTTCCAAGACTACTTTTAGTTTTGTCAAATTTGGGTTGCCCACCCCAAAAATTTGTGCAAAAGAATTCAATTGAACCATTCCAATTCCAGAAAACACCAATTCAAGCTAGATTATTTTTAAAGCAGCTTTTGTCATTGAAATTGGATAGCCCCTTACTTATTCTTTCTTTGTTTTTTCTCTTATCCCTTATCTAAAACAAACACACCTGTTTCTTCTATTTTTCCCTATATGTAAGACCCCGTATCCTAGTGAGCTACTTAGTAAAGACCTTAAGGTTGATGGCAAGGCTAAATGAGATGATTTACAATACTTGGAGATGAAAGGAATATTTGTGAATAAAGTTGAAATGATATTTTACAATTTGAGGCCAAATATTGACTATGAAAGTGGTATATATATGCCTAGTACAAGTGGGGGAGTAGTGATGTGCATTTGAGAATACATTATAATGCATGCACATTAAATAAGCTTTATTGATTATAATAATATTATATATTATTTTATTATAGTGCATATAGAAATAAATTCATATGTTAGTGAATGTTGAATTAAGATATGAAGAAGTGAAAAAGAAATGGTATATGTTTGCATGTGTGAAATGTAGCCATGCAAAATAAAATGACTATGAAATAAATATAAAAGAAAAGGAAAAAGAGAAATATTGCATGGGAAGTGATTTGTGGACATGAGGGGTTGAATAAGAGAAAAGTTGGTGCTTATAACATTTGATTGTTATAAGAAAATGGAGTAATAATTATATGACATGATTTTTGATAAGAAAAAAGAAATAAAAAATAAAGAAATTGGATTATGGGGGAACCTTAGGTAATCCACACATGAATGAGAGAGGGAGTATAAATATGCAATTTCAAGCTCATTTCTTGTGATGTTCGCCCATTTAGAAGAGAGAAATAAGAGAGTTCAACTTTTGTTAAGCTTTCACCCTAGAAGAGAGAAAGTGTAGAAAAAAAAAAGAAAACCAAGTGAAGGTTTAGTTTTGAGGAATTCTAGAGTACCTGTGAGCTTTCTCCTTTCTTCTTTTGCTATGTTCTTGACGTTTTACATCTAATAGAGCTCCCAACATTTAAGGGAAGTTGAAAAACGCTAAGTAAAAAGAGGTTTTGCTAGCAAAAGACAAGTTACCTCTGAGCTCTAAAGAGTTTTCTAAGAAAAATTTCAAAGTTTGAGTGATGTGAAGATAAGAAAAGATTTTAAATTCTACATGAAATCATTAAGGTTTGATTTATGGTTAAGAGTAATGTTTGATTTTTAGGTTTCCTTTGAATGATTGAAGGAAACCATGCAGGCAACACTGGATTGATGAAATTGGTCGAGAAATAGAATTGGTGAAGTGAAAATCCCACCAAACCAAGTTGAGTGGAATGTGTCTATTTGAAAATGGTATTCTCGTATATTTATGTACATATATTTGCCTTGATATTTGGCATGCATTTTTGGAAATTTGTTTGGAGTGATGTGATGAACCTTTATGATGGTGATAAACGTTTTTATGATTGAAGCCATCACTATACTTGCACAGATTTTCATCAAATGAGCCTTTTTCACTAAACTTCCTACATAAGCAATAAGAGAAATTACCAGTACTACTCTTAAAGTAATTTAAAATAAAAAAATATAAAATTTAACTAAATAACTTAAATTAACCACTCAACATGCAATCAAACTTAAACTAGAAAAACACCTAAAATGCTATGATTCAAACCTAAAATCTCAAAGATCTAACTATTTAAGCCCCCAAAATGTGTCAAAATAACTCTACATAATAGAGTTATTAGCAACTTTCCATTGAGTTGACTAGGAACTTGGAGTTGAGATTGAGCAACCTAGTATTAAAGGTAAAGATTTAAGCTTTTTGAATTAAGGATTTGAAACTTAGGTTTTGTATCTAAGAATGGAGGAACTAAACTTAGTTTGAAATGCTAGAAACTATCAAAAGCTAAGAAATAATTATTATTTTGATTTGTTCAAAGGGGAAATAAAGCTATTAGCACATTGGAAAGCTAGAGAGCCATTGGAGGCAAGAAAAGTTGAATTTGGTTATGGAGAAGTCTTCACTTATCATTATGAGTGGGGTTTGTTATGTGAATAAATACATGTGTTGCATGATGCATTGTTAAATGCGCTGCGATGGTACTTGAATAGAATATATATGTGTGTGTGTGTGTGTACATAACTGCTTGGATTGAGGTGCCTAGGCTAGTGAATTGATTATATGTGAATCTGTGTGTATGTGCCTTAATGCAAACCGCATAGTGGCATATGTTTAAGCTTAGACTTAGAGGTTTAATGAATAAGATGAATGTAAGAGATATGATGAATGTTTAGAAGCAGTTTACTCAAGACAACTGGCCTTTTGGAGGATTTTGAGAGTTTAATGCCTTGCGAAATTAAGGTACTTAGATATGACTTTGAGGTAGTTAGTATTTCAAGCTCATTAAGAATAATCTTTGATGTGAAATGGTATATATGTGGTATAAAAGTGATGATAGCCTTAATTGTGGATATGTATTCCATCCAATAAAGAGAAATTCTGGACGTTGATCTGATTTATAGTGGAATGGTGTCCTATCCTATGACTTGTTCTCTGTCAGATGTTTTCTCTCTAAGCGTGATTTGATTCTCCACCAGCAACTTTAATAGTGGGAGTGATTCATTCTCCGCCAGATGTTTTGACTTTGAGCATGATCTGATTCTCTATTGGTTATTGCAGTACTATCTGTGATTTGATTTTCTACTAGTGGACTTAGCCCTAAGCATGATTTGAACCTTTCGTTTATCATTTCGGTGCCTGCGTGATTTGATTTTGTACTGGTTGCTTTAGCATCCTACGTGATTTGACTCTGTTAGTTGGCCATTGTACGTGATTTGATTATGTCTAGGGAGGACCACTCAATGATTATGATTTGAATGATGAGTAACATGCTGTAGAAATACACTCATGTGATTATTGAGAATTATATGAATATGATTATTATATGATGACATAACTTCGAAGTAATTAGAAATGAGTTTAAAATTGCTATTAATCTTCGGCAACTATGTTGTGCCTATGGATACTAGTTTTGTAACAACTTTCATGGTAAACCTAACTTGATATGCACTATTTATGGAAACAAAATGACACGAATGTGATTTGTGATGATTTAGGATAATATCTTTTTGAGGTGATTTGATGTACCCTTAATGTTAGAGATGTTTGTTAAAATATTGTGTTTTCCTTAAGAATGCTTTATATATATGTTTATCTACACTATTATATTTGATTTATGTGCATCCTCTCATTGAATATTAGATGACTCACTTATTTATTTGTACCATTTGCAGATAAATAGGCAACAAGACTTGCATGGCTAGTGTGGTCTTTTAGACAAATAAATTTTGGCATCCAAGAGGCATCCTTGGTCTAATATGTCCATTACGTTGAGTCTTGTTATGGGTCTTTCCACTTCTAGTTTAGTTTTCAAATTATATTTCATTTCGGAATATGTAGGCAATATATTGCCAATGTTTGATTAAGGGTTGTACAGTATAAATCCATACTATTAGCCAACATATGGCTTATGTATATGTTTAATTTATGTATGAACTAGGTACTAAAAAGGTACCTTTTAATTATTCAAACTTAAGTTATATTTGGGATATAACTATTGTATGATTTGATTTGATATTGAAAATTTAAGGCTTACTTGAGTCTCATAGGCCTTGCTCATTGGACTTTTACGTTGGTCACAAGTTCTTAGTTTGGGTTATGACGAAGTTCGAATAGAACCTAACTAGAGTATCCTAGGTTGTTTTGTGCTTATCAACAAAGTGTTGGGATTAGTGTAAAGTCTTGTTCATAGTTTGTGACTACAAATAGTTTACGACAACACAAGTCATGAGAGGTGGGTTGCATGAATTCTCAAGTGTTTTAGCAAGCTAACTCTTTTGCAATATAAATTTTGGAATTTTGAATATGGTGTTGTTTCTTCTTGGTACAGGATGTCGTTTGAGACAAGAGTTGCCTCAAGGGCCACTAGGGAGCAAGATGCCCTAGACAAGCCTACTTTGATACCGCAAACCTCCTCTTCTCAAAGCCGTGGAAGGAATAGAGTTGCTAGACGTGCTTGAAATGTAGATCTTAGTGAGATGTATCCTAGTGTTAGTTGAGGACAACTATCCAACAAAAGGAGGCATCACTTTAAAGGATTTGGCAACAAGACTGCAAAATTTGGCTCATGAATTTGTTAAGTTTCACAGGAGAGGTGTGACATATTTCAAAGAATGTGTAGATTCTAGTTCACAAAAATTGGAATACCTACCTCATTGTGAGTATTGAAGAGGGGTTATTGAGGTTACTTGGGTAGATTTTATAAAACTTAACCCCCTATTGTATATTGAATTAAATGTGGAGGAAGATCCACATAGATTTTAGACTATATAAAATGGATATGTTTTGCTTTGGAATGCTCAACGTATCGATCGCTTGAATTGGTGGGATTTAGATTTAAAAATATGACCTAAATATGGTTTGTATCACTTGAGAGAAATAAACCATTTGGCTCAGCCCCAATGACTTGGGAGGAATTTGTCCAATTCTTTTTACATCACTTCTTTCCTAAGAGCATTAGAAGGACAAAGGTATAAGAATTTGAGACTTTAGCTTAGACCTCAAAGATGTCGATGCTAGAGTATGATGTCTAATTCACCCAATTGTATTGTTATGCTCATAATTTGGTCTTAACTGAGGAGAAAAGGATTAAGATATTTGTTAAAGGATAAATTGAGCCACCATTTAGTGTTCATGCCAGATTGATTCGGGCAACAATAATGAAAACAAAGATGGAAAGAAACAAGGGTTGAAGAGCTCGAACACAAGGCTTATTGGGCAGAAGAGATTCTAGTGTAACTAAAAGTCCAATATCTATGAATTGTTAGAGCCATGAAGAAACCACTTTAACATGTAGGCCACCATGGAATAGTGATTCATTTAGCCATTATCTAGATGAGAGTAGTTTAGCAGAGCATCTAATTTGGGCCTTAGACAGAATGGTGTTTTACATAATTATCATGGAAAGGCACATTTTGGACCATGCCATAGAGTAGCCAGGTTATGTTTTGGGTGCGGTTAGTCTAGACATTTGATGAGAAATTGCCCAAAGTAAAGGTAGTCATTATAAGTTGACCATACATATATGTGATTAGTTGCCATTACTTTGCCTAAAACGACACCATCTGCAAGGAATGTTAGAGACAATAAAGGCAAGGGTGTAGCCTTATCATTTCGGGGTAGACCAACACAACTGGGTAATGAAAGTCTAGGTCAAGCAAAGATGTTTGCTCTGACACCGCAAGATGCTCAAACTTCAAATACAGTAGTCATAAGTACACTTTCTATTTGTGTTATTGAACCATTAGTTTTGTTTGATCTTTGATCAACACATTCCTTTGTGTCCTAGCACTTTGAGCCAAAGTTAGATTTTTTTGTAGTATGGAAGAGCCTTTGATTGTGACTACTCTTTTAAAGGATTGTGGCGAAGTATCTATATAGGTTTTGTGTGGTCCGTATTAAGAACAAGGCAACCTTACTAGATTTGGTGTTGCTGTTGACTTTGGATTTTGATGTAATCTTAGGAATGGACTGGATAACATTTTGTTTTGCTAAAGTGGATTGCCATAATAAGTTTGTCAAATTTAAGTTTCCAAGAAAACCTTTATTTCTGATTTATGGGCATGGCAGTCAAATGTTTCTGAAAGTTAAGTCAATTATGGTAGCTAAACTAATGCCAGGGCAAGAAAGCCAAGGTATCTAGTGATGACGGAAGAGGTATTGATGGATGAAGGGAGTTGGGATTTGTACTAGTAATAGATGAGTATTCAAATGTATTTCCAGATGAATTACTTAGATTGCCTCCGAAGAGGGAGATTGAATTTTGCATTGATTTAGTTTTGGATACAAAGCCAATTTCTATTCCTCCATATCGAATGGCTCTAGCTGAGTTGAGAAAACTTAAGGAGCAATTGGAGGATTTATTGGATGGCAAATTGGTGTATTCCACGAGCCTGAAAGAACATGCACACCATTTTAGAATTGTGCTTTAGATGCTAAGGGAGCATAAATTGTATGCTAAGTTTTCAAAATGTAAATTTTGGCTAAAGAAAGTCAGTTTTATAAGACATGTTGTATCTAGACAAAAGGTACAAGTTGATCCCAATAAGATAAAAGTTGTGGAGAATTGACCAAAACTAACGTCTATAATGAAAAAAAGAAGTTTTCTTGGTTTAGCTAGGTATTACAGACGATTTGTACAAGACTTCTCCAAGATCGCATCCCTTTTAATGAAATTAACTAAAAAACGAGTTAAGTTTGAATGATCAGATGCTTGCGAGGAAAGTTTTTAGAGACTAAAAGCTTGTCTCACTTCAATGCTCGTGTTAAGCCTATTATGCAGATTTGGAGGCTATACCATGTATTGCGATGCATCATGGATTGGACTTGGTTGCGTATTTATGCAACATGGGAAAGTTGTAGCATATGCCTCCTGACAACTTAAGAGACACGAATAAAACTATCTTGCATACAATTTTGGAAATGGCAGCAATCACATTCACCTTAAAAATTTAGAGACGCTATATATATGGTGAAACTTACGAAATAGATACTAATCATAAGAGCTTGAAGTATTTATTTTAGCACAGAGATTTGAATTTGAGACAGTGTAGGTGGTTGAAACTATTGAAAGACTATGATTGCACCATACTTTACCATCCCAGCAAGGAGTTTGGCACATGTGACTATGGAGAAACAAACTTTGGTGTAGAGTTTATATGATATGGGTAGTTGGGAGTTCATTTTGTGGTTAATAATTCAAATGTCTTGTTGGCACATTTCAGAGTCCACCAATAATTCTAGATTGGATTAAAGCTGACTAAGATCAAGATGAATTCTTATTGAAAATCTTTCGGGACATGAGCGAAGATAAAGCTCAAGATTATGTTTACAAAATTGATGGTTTACTTAGATATTGGTCACAAATATACGTGTCAAATTTGGATAGTTTAAGAAACAAAATATTAGAAGAGGCTTACGTTTCAGCCTATGCAATGCACCCAAGAACCACTAAAATGTACCATGATTTAAAGTTAGTTTATTGGTGGCTAAGGTTAAGGAGAAACATAGTTGAATATGTCTCCAAGTGTTTGGTTTGTCAACAAGTGAAAGTCGAACTTCAAAAGCCTTTAGGACTATGCTATAACTATTACCAATACTTGAGTGTGAGTGGGAACATGTAACAATGGACTTTGTGATGAGTTTGTTGGTAGGAGCCTTACAAGCCAATCTATGGTTGTATGGGAATCACAATTTGAGATATTAATGTACGACATTTTGTTATTTATAACAAAATTAAGGTGGTTCTTTAACCATAATTTTGTAATTTAATTACTATTTATACTTATGTAGACAAAGCCTAAGGAACTATATATGCCTTGCAAGGGATTGTATTGTGATACAATTTTAAGATCTTTATGCATCAAAGCATTATTCCTAAAATTTCCTAATGATTGTTTTATTGAGATGGGGTATCAATAATGAAGATCGGCATGTGCGATGTTCCTTACTGATGAAGTAAACAACCACTTCCATCGGTTGAAGTATAGAGATATTTGGAACTAGCATGTGGGTGTTTGCCATAGGAGAGCAAGTTCACTGAACATGACCTGATATGAGAAATGCATTTAGTATCTCACTCTAGTGTCTATGCAATTCTTCTCATGTGTCTGTAATATAACTACTTTAAGACTTGAAACACTAGGTTATCTTATATATGGAGTACTATGCTTTGATTTCATCCCTACGGGTCTTACCAGGGATGCCAAATCAGGATGCTTTTGAGTATTGTATGCACCATATGAAGGCAAATGAATGATCAAGATAAAAATCATCACCTTAAGTGATTTAGGGGAAAATATCTCATTAGCTCTTGGTTGATATTAGCATAATAAATTCCTTGGCCAAGGTGATTGGGAGATTATAAAATGAGTTTCATACGTTTTTATGAACATAATGATCAAACTTCAAGAACAAATATGGAGGTCAATAAGAGAAGACATTATGCTAAACTTTTATCATCTTCGAGATATATGATAAAGGAATAAATTACATTCATAGATTGTATACTGAAGATTGCCAAATAACCTTTTAACTCTCCTAACAATTAGATGGCTATGATGCATTACTAGATGCCAATTTTGGTACATGGAATTGAATTGATTAATTTAATATGAATTAGATTCATTTAAATTAATCAATAAAGATTAATAATTCAATTTCATTGCTAATATGTTAGGAACTTAATGGGTCACACACATAAAGCTGCATTATGGATTAAATTGGGAATGTGATGATTTAAGTTGGACTTAAATCATAAACTAGTTTAATTAGCTAATAATGACTTAACTAAAATTGTTTAATTAAGTGCTAAGGCTACTATTATAAGAGATTATGATATTGAGGACTTATTAGCGAACTTCGAAAGTAAATTAACCTAGGTATAAAGTCATCTTTTTGACCATTTCTGATTATTAGTTTTAATTTTATAGAAAACTAATACAACTCTTTCGTGTCGCCATCCCTTGTGAGAGCCTTTAGGAAAAATTTCTTGTGTGATTTGGCTAAAGACTAAGAAAGGAAGAAAAAGACATTTTGTTGTCCACTTTGCTGGCAGAAAGGCATGGTTGGAAGTTCCCATCTCATTGACGATTCCATTACGGCTATGTACGCAACATTAAGGCTAAGCAATTGAGTGGCTCGAGTTCTTACACATTTTGGGGCGTACACAGGTTTTAACCATTAAAAGGATACCATTTGATTACAATATCTTTTGCCAAGGTAATTAATTATGATTGCATTTCTCATAATGTTCTGTTCGCATTGAAAAACAATAAGGTGATCCAAGGTAGGTGTGACAATTTATTTTTTATTTCATTGCATTTTCAATCTGATCATGTCATACCTAACAATGGTACTATAACCTCTTTTGGCTTGTTTTAAATGTGAATTGATGCCTTGTTGTTGCTTAAGAGCAATTGTGTTTAGGTATGAGGGGTTCGGCAATGATAGAGTAAGTTTTAAATATCATTTTTGTTTTAAAGAATGTTTACAGATAGATTCAATTTTAATTTTAATACTTATTTGATTATTAATATTGTTTAAGTGTTTACATTTTAACAAGAATAGTATGTGCATGAAATGCACAAAAAACTTTGCCAAGCAAAGGATTTGAATTCATGGGAAATAAGATGTGGATAAGTGACTGAATTTAATTCTGTCTAGAGTTGCATATGGTTCAGTTTTTAGTTTTTTAATGAGGGTCTAAAACCCTCTAAAAATGTTGAAAAAATTTGAAAGTAATCTACGTTAAAAGTGTTTCAATATTGTCACTTACCGGCTACAAACGGTGAAGGAAAGGCCATGAAAGCATGGATGAAACAATTGCTACAAGCAGCAGTTTCAAGTCACAGTTTTGGTTGAGATAGGCATCCTCAATGAGTCCTAAAATTGTGCAATTGTTAAACCTTTTTGGATAAATTTTGAATTTTGAATATGTTCAAAATATGCCTGGAAGAATTAATAAAATTAAGGGACTTAATCTCTTGATTTATGGCACATAATGCCACATATGCAACCTAAAAACTGCAACTACGTACAGAAGACATAGGCTATGGTTTTTTGGTGTTTTGGTGTTGTCGAATTTGCACATGCTGTTGGTATATGCCCTTGAGTCAATTAGATTGGTCAAGGAATATATATTGTCATTTAACGCATATTTAATCATATAATTTTATGTGGTAGAGGTTTTCTTTCATGTTAGTGCAATAATAAAGGGTTATTAAGTACTAATTCGATGAAGCCCATGGAACATAAAGGCCTTGCAAGAGAATTATAAAGTTGTTATAATTATGAGATCACTATGCATCAAAGCCATGTTCCTAAAATTATTCCTGGTCATTGTATTGCCAAGATAAGGCATTGACCAAAAACTAGTACATGTTAAGCCTCCTTACTTCTGAAGTTAGCAATCAATCTCATAGATTGAAGTATATGGGATACTTAAGGATAACATGTAGGTGCTTGTTAAAGACGAAGTTCACTAAACATGACCCACTATGAGAATTTCATTTGGTATTTCACTCAAGTGTCTATGAAAAGTGTTTTCATGTGATAGTCGTGCAACTAGTTCTTAGACTTAAGACACCAGGTCATCTTGTATAGGGAATGACATACTTTGATTTCACCCTACAGGTTTGGAAGCAACCAAATGCCTAAACAAGGTGTTTTTGGGTATGCCATGAAGCATGCGAAGGTGAATGAGTGGACAAGAGAGAATTCATTTGAGGGGATGTATCTCACTTGTTCTCAATTCTTGATTAACTTGTATAAAGTCTTTGGCCAAAGCATGATGAATTTGAGGAAAGTTAGTTTCCTAAATTCATAAGGTTAGTCATGAATTATGAGAACTAATATGAAATGTCATAAGTAGACACTGAGCCATGTTTAATGACATATCTGGGATATTTGATGAAAGGACCATATTGCACTAAGAGGCTTATCACTGAAGGGCTTTGTCAAAATCTTTAATTGACTCTCTAACATTTAAGTGGTTATGATGCATTGCTAGATGCCGCTCATCAATTATAAATATAAATTAATTATCAAATTGATATTTGATTATGATTTATATTTATTGCCAACATGTTAGAAGCTTAATGGGTCACACACATTAAGTGACATGATTGGGATTAAACAAGGATAATTAATTAAATTAGACTTAATTGAAAGAGACCAAAATAAAGTGAAAAATTAGTTAAAGTTTTTAGAGACTTAATTAAATTAAAATACAACTATTGTATATAGAGTTACAAATTAGTTTGACTATATAAATATGTTATATTAGCAAACTAAAAACTTAAAGCCTCCAACTACTTTTTAGCCGTTTCATAAAATAAGAAAAGAAAAATAGTTTTCTTTGTCTGACAAAAATAAGATTCAACAAGAATTTTAGTCTTTTTGTTTTAGAAATAAAACTTGCTGGCACAAGTAAAATCTTACCTTGGAGAAGGTCTTATTTAGTCAATGTGTGGATTACTGTTAGAGGCCAAACACTTAGGTGGCTGAAGATTTGACATATCCTAAAGGAGAATAAGCAAATATTTTGGACTTAATTGGTTATTGATTACGATATCTAGAGCAAGGAATGTAACCCTTAAATTTATGAGTGTTTATAATTTGTTGGAAAGTTACATGAAAAACACAAACATTGATCCTTTACGATTAGACTATTTCTTTAATTAAATATTATTTTATTTTTTTCCTACGTTATATTTTAATTGTTTTATTATTTTCATGTTTGAGCATGAGGTCGAATCCCAACACATGCAAGTATACATATCGAACAAGTAATACAGTGATAAAGTAGAGTATCATTTCCACAGAGATTTGATTTTAAAGTTTTACTAAGTACTAAAATTATAAAACAAATTAATCTTATTTAGGCAATTCGAAAGTTGAAGAAAAATTAATTAAAATAAATTAAAAATCTACACTAAATAAACTAACAAACTAAATAAGTTGAGACAACTAGTATATTAAAGACTTAAGATTATGGGTTCATTTAACATTTCATCTAATACCAGCTTTTCTTGTTTCTATCTTTCTTGGGTGGTTTTTCTAACCTAGAATCCAAAGCTATAGACAAGTCTCTATCGAGTTTCTTATGCAGATACCTAACTTAATTAGTTCACTATATGTCTATAGGAATCAATTAAATAAAGTTCATTAAGCAAGTGTCCTAATGTGGCTATGTATGGCAATTGACGTATGTATACTTGAATCGTGAATTAGATCACCTAAGTAATGTGAACATATACTATTCAAACCTTAGTCCAATCTAAAATCTCTTTGTCAAGTCTCCATTATATTCATAAATCAGTTAATAGTTCGCCAAGCAATCACAAGCACTAAGAACATATTTAAGTAAGCAAAATTACATCCATTCATGATAAATAAATGAGAAACTAATATTCAAACTACTTGTTAAAATCCACCACAATCCTAGAAAAATATTTGAGCTCATAATATCTTATAAAAACAATATCCAAAGAAATTTAGCCAAGAATCTAAGTCAATGAAAATATTAAAAACACAAAAGTAGAGAAAGAAACTAATAATTGAAGCTTTGTAATCTCAATTCTCTCTCAAATTCTCTTATTTTCTTACTTTGTTCTTGGCTCTAAATTTCTAGAATGTTTGCTTGTTGCCTCCCTTTTAAAACCTCTGAAAAAGGTCCCTTAAATAGGCTCTATGTAACCTAATTTTCAAAATCCCATCAAATTTTTATTTTTGAAAAACCGTCTAGTGCTGCGGCCTTGATTTCTTAGTGTTGTAAAGCTGATTTTTTGCCTTGGGAGTGCCACATCACTACTCGTTCAATGCTATGGCACTGTGCTCTTGGGAAAATTTATGATGAGCTTCCTTTCACCAACGCTGCAGCTTTGTACTCCCAATGTTACAGCAGTCTATCAAATTTGAACTTCATTTTCACTCTGATTCGATCCGAATTGGGAAAAATGGTACTATAAAACTTGTAGTAATATCTCTTAATTTTCCAATGGCTCAAGAATCACATCATTTGGACTTTTGCGTTGAAAGATATTCTCCAAACACCAAATCATGTTTGGTCTATACATACTACTGTAGTACTCTAACTTAGACAACTACTTTGACTATGATCCAATCATAACTAGGTAAAATGGTAAACATAAAAGTTATAGTCCTTCATCTTATAATTCTAATGGTCTAAGAATCACTTCATTTGAAGTTTTGTAAAGAGAGATATGATCAAAATACCAAATATATATGAATAAAGCTATCACCATACTTGCACGGATTTTAATCAAATGAGCCTTTTTCATCAAATTTCTTACAAAAGCAATAAGCGAAATTAGCAATACTAATATTAAAATAATTTAAAACAAAATAACATAAAATTAAACTCAAATAGCTTAAATTACATACTCAACATGTAATCAAACTTAAACTAGAAAAACACATAAAATGCTAAAATTTGAACATAAAATCTCAAAAGTCTAGCTATTGAAGCCCCCAAAATATGTTAAAATAACTTTATATAATAGAGTTATTATATGGCCAGATAAATCAAGCTCAAAAATTATGAAATTTTAATATGGAAAGGTTCCATATATTAATTGACCATGGTTAAAAGTTGGGAAATAAATTTCCTGATTTAGTGTTGCACTAAGCCATAAAATTGTGACTGTTACAATGTTGCCAGAATTTTGTAAAGCAATGATTTTTTGGATTTTGATGTCCATATTTGTAGTCTAAATTGCTACGCTGTTACTAAAAGAATCCTCATAGAGATCTCTTGAGGTGATATTGAGGGTTATCACTGTCACTACCCAGCCTAAGGGTCTGTGACCTATGTACAAGTCTTGCAAATGAAGCCGGCAAGACAAGAGCAAGCCTCAGAGTTCAAACCAAACATACATAGCTGATGGTTTTCCAAATTCTCATGTATTTATATAATAATTAAATTCGAATACATTTAGTTTGCCCTTTGGCACATAATCTATACATAATATGCATAAGGCCATATATTGGCCATCAAATCGGGTTCGTGCATAACAACCCTAACACTAGTTCAAATAGCACTTCATGCCAACATAAATAACTAAACTAGATCGGACTAGAAGCTCGTAACAAACTCAGCAGAGTGGATGTGTCGAGTGTGAACCCACCAGATGCCAAAATTGGTCTGTCAATGGACGATTCTCTCCATGCAGTCCTGTGGTCTGTTTACCTACACAATGTACAACAAATAGGAGAGTCATCTAATACTTAGTGATGAGTGTAGATAATTAAACACACACACACACACACATATATATTAGACAAATAAATATTTAATGCACTACCCCTACAACTAAACATTCTAACAAACATCTCTTACGTTAGGGGATATCATCACCCCTAAAGAGTCTCTAAAAGATATCTTACATATCACTAGACTTGTCCTCACAATTGTTTAAGGTTATCCTCCACGGCACACTCTAGTCACCAGAGTATCATATCAGATTCAAATCAAATTTATCTAAGACTGTTAGAAGGTATCTCATGTCGTACACAAATTGAATCACAATCATTGAGTGGTCTTTCCTCTTGATATTTTTAGATCACACACGATGGCCGATAGGCAAAGAATCAAATCATACTCATGGCAAGCTGTTGGTAAAGAAACAAATGACCCTCATCTTGAAACAATGGGTGGAGAATCAGAGTCATTAGTTGTAGTAATCTCCCAATGGACAGCATCACCCAGCATATTCTCAGATAGTTGGCATCACAACATTGCAAGTGGGAATCACAAGTGGGACTAATACCACTATCCTTGTTTACCACCATCCTTGCAAGCACACACACAACCACAGGGTGTTGAACTTAATCCTAAAATCAAATCAATGTTTGGAATTCATCCATCAGATGGAATACATATACATTGATGAGGCCGTCATGCCTTCATCATTCCATATATCAACATCAAATCATAATTCATACTCATTGATCTGTAATCATCTATAAGCTCATTATGGTTCCAAGTGCCCTTAAATCTCTAAGGCAGCAAATGCTCATAATCCATCAAGAAGTCAATTGTCTAGGGTAATCTACTTCCAAATGTTCATCATATCCTTCAAACTTCCTAGTCTAGGCTTCAACAACATAAGTGACCTATGTGGCTTGCACTAAGGCACATAATCACACATGTTTTTGTTCTCTAACCTAGGCACATTCCTCTAGGAAAACATGCACATTCACATATATAATCTATTTTAGTACCATGGCAGCTCCTCTAATAGGCATCATGCATTACATGCACTTAATTTAAACACACTCATAGTGACAAATTGGAGGTGTTCCCACTGCCAAGCTCACTTCAACCTTCAATTGTCCTTTAGCTCTCCAATGAGTCAAATAACTCCATTTCCCCCTTAGAACACATCAAAACATAAAATTATGAATTAAATCCTAGCTTTCAAAAAATGCCAGCTTTTCTAAAAATAATTAAATTCTTAGCAATCCAACATACAAGCTCAGATCTTTCAACAATGAGCTAAACTCATAACTTAGAAGTTGGATTGCACAAATCTAAGCTCACAAATTCCAGCAAATTGAAGGGAATTCACCAAAGTTGGAAAATTGGATTTCTAGGTTATTGACTGATTAAATTGAAAATCAATCAGTAAAAATATTTAATCTTACCTTTAGAGGCATTTCCCAAGCTCCAATCTACTTTAAATGGCTTTAAAAATTTGTTTAGGGGTTAAGGGTTTCAAAAGGTAGAGAGAAAAGGAGAGTTAGGGTTTTTTACTTAAATGGGTGAATAGTGCAAAACCCCTTTCTACTTTTACCTTAATCCAAGAATGTATTGATATATTTGGCAATGTATCAATATATTTACACATATTTTGACCAAATCTATCCAGATATCATGTAAATGTATTGTTAGATTTCAAGCAGAATGCTCACTACCCTAAATGTATCGATACATAAGGGAAATCTATCTATATTTTCCCCAAGGTGCTCTCTACTTCAAATCTATCTATATATTTGGACAATGTATCGATAGATGTTTATCCTTTGAGGAATGTATCCATACCTTGGGGAATGTATCGATACATTTTCCTTTATAGGTAGATTTTAGCCTTTAAATCTCCAAAAATCCAAACTTCACACCTTAAAATTATCCCCTGTTAATATCTCACTTCAAATGATTCATATTACTCGAATTCATACACATCTATCTTTAATATCACATCAAATTCAAATAAAAACCTCAAGCTATAGGATTTAATCACATATTTCTCATAAAAATTGCCTAAGTGTCAATATATGCACTTTTAACATATCACCAAAATCCTCAAGGCACAATATATTTCATAAATCATTGTCAATTAAGTTAGATTACATTGAAAATTAGGGATGTTACATTTTCCCTTCCTTTTAGGAAATTTGACCTTGAATTTAAATCATGCACCATAAGTTAAAACATATATTAGACCTCAATAAGATGGGGATATTTCTTTCAAATTTCCTCTTTGAGTTCCCATGTGGCCTCCTTAATAACATGGTTTTGCCATAATACTTTCACCGCAGCTATATCCTTTGAGCGAAGCCATTTCACTTATCGATCCAATATGGCTACAGGCTACTCTTCATGATTAAGCCCATTTTCCAACTGGACTACATCATATCGTATTACATGTGAAGGATTGAGACATATTTCATAAGCATGGATACATGGAAGACTAGCTGGACATTAGACAAGTTTGGCAGTAACGCCAAGTGATAAGCAACTGTGCCCATCGGCCATACTACCTTAAAGTGTACGATGTATCTAGGGCTTAGCTTCTCTTTCTTTCCAAATCTCTTAGCTCTTTTGGTTAGCGAAATTTTCATAAACACAAAGTCACCAACTTCAAACTCTAAAGGTCTGCACCTATGATTGCCATAAGATTGGTGGCGACTCTGGGTCATTAGCATTTTCTCTCTAATCACATGGATGCCTTTCTTAGCTTCTTGGACCATCTTCGATCCCAAGAGTTTCCATTCTCCAATTTCGAGCCAACCAATAAGTGATCTACACCTTCATCCATACAAAGCCTTATACGGAGCCATACCAATTATCGCTTGATAACTATAGTTATATGCAAAATCAGCCTGAGGCAAATAATGATTCCATGCAACTCAAAAGTCAAGCACAATTGCTCTCAACATATCTTAGAGCATCTGAATGGTGCGCTCAGATTGGCCATACATCTATGAGTGGAAAGCCGTACTAAAATCCAATCTTGTGCTTAAGGCCTCTTGCAATTTCCTCTAAAATTGACTCGTGAACTAGGTTCTCTGTCAGGCACTATCATTATTAGAACACCATGAAGCTTCACAATCTTATTAATATAAATTTAGGCATATTGAACTTCTCCATACTTAGTCTTGCTCGGTAAAAATTGAGTTGACTTAGTTATCCAATCAATTATCACCCAAATGGCATTATAGACACCCTTAGCTTGCAGTAAACTCATCACAGAGTCTATTGCTACATGTTCCCATTTCCACTTGAGTATTAGTAATAGATACAATAGTCTTGAAGGTCTTTGATGTTCAACTTTCATTTGTTGACAAGTCAAACACTTAGAGAAATCCTCAGCCATGCCTCTCTTTAATGTTGGCCATTAATAAACAGACTCTAAATCATTTTGCATATTGGTGGCTCTAGGGTGTATCACATAGGCTACCACACGTGCCTCTTCTAAAATCTCATTTCTAAAACCATCCATATTTAGCACATAAAACTCATGATCGATACCTTATTAAACCATGAATACTATGCACAAAGTCTCGAGCTCTATCTTCGTTCATATCTTTAAATATTTCACCAAATATTCATGTTAATCTTGGGCGATTCTAGTTTAATCTAATATCATGGGACGAACTCTAAAATATGCCAACAAGGCATTTGAATGATTAATCTTTAAATGTACTCCCATGTTGCCCAGATCATAGAAACTTTGTACTAAGGATCGTCTCCTCACTATTTTATGTGCTAAACTCCCCATTGACTTCCAGCTTAGGGGGTCTGCCATAACATTTCGTTTGCTTGGATGGTAGAGCATGGTGCAGTCATAGTCTTTCAATAACTCTAACCATCTACGTTGCCTTAAATTCAAATCCCTTTGTTGATATATATACTTCAAACTCTTATGATTGATATATATTTCACAGGTTTTACCATTGAGATAATGGCACCAAATTTTCCAAGTGAATACAATCATTGCCATATTTGAGTCATGCATATGCTATGACCTTCCCATGCAACATCAACACACATCCCAATCCAATCCATGATGTATCGCAATTCACGATATAGCCTCTAGATCCACATGATAGGCTTAACACAAGTGTAGAAGTAAGGCAAACTTCAAGCCTCTAAACACCTCACATGTATCAGACCAGTTAATTTTAAGTCATTTTTGAGTCAATCTTGTCAAAGGGGATATGATCTTAGAAAAGTCTTGTGCAAAATGTTTTAAATATCTAGCTAAACCTAGAAAACTCCTAACTTCTATTACAAATCTTAGTCTCGACCAATTCTCCACAACTTTCACCTTATTGGGATGAACTTGTACCCCTTGCTGAAACACAACATGTCCTCAAAAACTAATTTTATTCGACCAAAATTCACACTTCAAAAACTTGGCATATAATATATGCTCTCAATGCGTTTGAAGGACGATTCTCAAATGCTGTGCATGTCCCTTTGAGCTCTTAGAATACACCAATATGTTGTCTACGAATAATACCATAAATTTGTCTAAATATGCTTAAAAAACCCTATTCTTTAAGTCCATAAATGTTGCAGGTGCATTGGTGAGTCTAAACGACATTATCAAGAATTCATAATGTCTATAATGTGTGTGAAACACTCTCTTAGGTATATCATTCTCTTGAATCCTCAATTTGTGATACCTCAAGCATAGATTAATCTTAGAAAAGCATCCTACACCCTATAACTAATCAAACAAATCATCGATCCTTGGGAGTGGATATTTATTTTTTACAGTGACTTTATTCAGTTTTTGGTAGTCAATATATAATCAAAGTCTGCCATCCTTTTTCTTAACAAATAGCACCAGAGCTGTTTAAGGTAAAACATTAGGGTAGATGGAACCCTTATTCAACAAATCTTTCAATTGCTCCTTAAGCTCTCTTAATTCAGCTAGTGACATCAGATAAGGAGGTATAGAAATTGGCTTCGTATCTAAATTCAAATCAATACAAAATTTAATCTCCCTCTCGAGAGGCAATCCAAGTAATTCATCTAAAAATACATCCAAATACTCACTTACTACCAGTACGTAACCCACACTCATTTCATTCATTGAAACATCTTCTGTCCTTGCTAGATACCTTTGGCCTTCTTACTCCAGCAATTGTCTAATGATCATAGTTGACATGACTCATGTAGTCATCGAACTATCATGTCCATGTATCACAAATAAAGGTTCCTTTGGAAACTTAAACTTCACCAACTTGCAATAGCAATCTACCTTTACAAAGCAAGATGCTAACAAGTCCATGCCCAAGATTATATCAAACTCTAAAGTTAGCAATAACACTAAGTCTACTAGCGTGTCCTTATCCTTTATGTGGACCACCTAGGACTTATTCACATATTTTGCGACAAATATCTCTTCTAAGAGAGTAGTCACTATTAGAGGTTCCTCCATGTTATTACAAAATCAATCCAATTTAGGCACAATGTGTGGGGACACAAAAGAATGTGTCAGTCTAGGGTCAAATAAAACTAAGGCTTCAGTACCACAAATACGAAGTGTACCTATGACCATTGCATTAGAAGTGTAAGCCTCTTGCGATGTTGAATGACCATGCTTGACCTCCACCATCATTACCTAGTTCTATCGATCTACCTCAAGATGATGAGGCTATGCCCTTACCTTTGACACCTCAGACATTCTTCTCGATCGATGCCGTTCTAGGTGGGATAATTGCCAATTGTCTGATATCTCCATAGTCAACCTCCATTGACTGTCTCTACATTAGGCAATCTCTCATCAAATGCCTAGATTGGCCATATCCAAAGTATAACCCGATTACTCTATGGCATGGTCCACCATGTGTCTTTCCACAGTAGTTACATAAAACACCCTTCTATTTGAGACCCAAATTTGAAGCTTTGTTAAACTACTTTAATCTCAATGGTGGGCTAAATGAATCATTATTCTTTGGCAACCTGTGTGTAGGAATAGTTCTTTCAAGACTTTGATGGGATATAAATGTCAAACTCTTAGTTGTTTTAGAATCTCTACGACCCTGTTGGCCCTATGTTCGAGCTCTTCGACCCTTACCTCTTTCCATTTTGGATTCCAATCTCCTGGTTTCAATCGTTTTGGCTGCATCCACTATGTTGCATAGGAGGCAAAGCTCTAGGTGGATGTAACTTTAAATAGTGGCTTAATTAGTTCTCTAATAAATCTCTTGATCTTTTTTAGCTTAGTTGGGACCAAGTTAGGAGCATATCTTGACAGTTGGGTGAATTGGACATCATACCCTATCACTGTCATATTTGGGGTCTGAACTAATGTCTCAAACTTCTGTGCCTTAGAATCTCTCACGCTTTCAAGCAATAAGAGATCTAGAAAAGGTTGGATAAATTCCTCCCATGTTATCGGAGTTGACTTTTATGGTCTACCTTTCTTAAGTGGCACAAACCATATTCTTTACACATCCTTTAATCTAAATCCCACCAATTCTACTGACTGTTGTGTGGAGCATCCTAAAGCAAAATAAATACATTCAATGTCTTCAAAAAATCTTTGCAGATCTTTCTCTGCATCTGAACTAATAAATGACAGGGGCTTTAGCTTCATAAAATCTACCAAAGTAACCAGAATAGTCCCTCTCTAATGTTCACATTGAGGCACATAGTCTGGATCTTGTGAACTAGAATCAACTCATTCTTCAGATTATGCTTGTCCCATATTGTGAAACTTAGCAAATTTATTACCCATACAAAATCCTCTGGGGTGACACCATTTCTTGTAGGGTAGTCATCCCTAGTTTTCACATTCTCATCACCTGTATACATGTAACTAAGTTCCATATTTCGAATGTGTCAGTAGCTCTTTTTCTGTCACAGCTCATAAACATGGACACTCGTGGTTGTCCCATGGGCTTATTTGGGGCATTTTGCTCTCCCATGGCCCTTAAGGCAACTCTTATCTTAGGCAACATCCTATACCAAGATGAAGCAATACCACGTTCAAAATTCAAATTCCAAATTTCATGGGTCGGCTTACTAAGACTTGGGATTTTGTGTAACTTTTTGTTCATAATTTGTGTTGTAGTCACAAACCATGAACAAGACTTTACATTAATCTTGACACTCCATTGATACACATAAGAAAACCTAGGATACTCTAAAACTTAGGTGCTTTGATACTAACTTTGTCACAGCTCAGCCCGAGGGTTTGTGACTAGTACACTTGTCTAGCAAGCGAAGCTTGCAAAATTCGAGCAAGCTTCAGAGTTCAAACCAAACATATATAGTTAAGGGTTTTCCAAATTCTCATATATTCATATAACAATCAAATTCAAATACATTTAGTTTGCCCCTTAGCACCTAATCCATACATAATATACATAAGGCCATACATTGGCCATCAAATCGAGTTCGTGCATAACAACTTTTACACCAGTTCCAATGGCACATTGTGCCTACATATATAAGTAAACTAGATACAGAGCGAAAGCTCATAACAGACTTAGTAGTGTGAATGTGTCGAGTGTAAACCTACTGGATGTCAAAATTGGTTTAATAATGGATGACTCTTGCGACATAGTCATATGGCCTATTTATCTGCACTTGGTACAATAAATGGGTGAGTCATCTCGGTGAGGGGTGTCCATAATCAAACATATATATATTAGACAAATAAATATTTAATGCACTACCCATGCAATGAAACATTCTAACAAACATCTCTAATGTTAGGGGATATCATCACTCTTAAGGAGTCTCCATAGAAATCTTACATATCGCTGAGGTTGTCCTCACAGCTATTCAAAGTTATCCTCCACGGCACACTCTAGTCCTCAGAGTATCATATTAGATTTAGATCAAATTTATCTAAGGCTATCTCATGTCGCACATAAATTGAATCACAATCATAGAGTGGTCCTTTCCTTAGACATTATCAAATCACAAATGTTGGCCAATCGACAGAGAATCAAATCACGTTGAGGGCAAAGTTATTGGTAAAGAAATAAAATAAATCACGCACGTGCCAAAGGAATGAGTGAAGAATCAAAGTCATCGTTTAGAGTAATCTTCTAACGGACGGCACCACCTAGGGTATTCTCAGACAGGTGGCATCACAGCGCTACAGGAAAGCCTAATACTACCGTCTTTGTTTACCACCATCCTTGCAAGCACACACAAAGTCACAAGGGTGTTGAACTTCACTTAATTCTCAAATCAAGTCAACGTCCAAAATTCATCCATTGGACAAAATTCATATCCAGAAATGTGGCCATCATGCCTTCATCATTCCATATATCCACATCAAATCATAACTCATACTCATCGAGCTACAATCATCCACAAGCTTGTTTGATTCTAAGTTCTTTTAAATCTTTAAGGCATCAAATGCTCATAATCCATCAAAAGGTTAACTATTTAGGGTAATCTACTCCTGGATGTTTATCATATCCTCCAGGCATCCTAGTCTAGGATCACACAACATAAGCACACAACCACATATAATCACAAACATTTTTGTTCTTTAGCCAAGGCACATTCCTCTAGGCAAACATGTACATTGACATATATAATATATTTTACTAACATGGTAGCACCTCTAATAGGCATCATGCATCACATTCACTTACTTTAAACCCACTCATAATGACAAATTAAAGGTGCTCCCACTACCAAGCTCACTTTTGCCTCTAATTGTCTTCTAGTTCTCCAACAAGTCAAATCACTTTACTTCCCCCTTAGAACACATCAAGACATATAATTATTAATTAATTCATGGCTTTTGAAAAATATCCACTTTTCTAAAAATAACTAAATTCTTAGCAAACCAACATATAAGCTCAAATCATTCAACAATGAGCTAAAAATATACCTTAGAAGCTAGATTAAACAAATCTAAGCTCCCAAATTCCAATAAATTTAAGGGGACTCACTAAAGTTGGAAAAATTAGATTTATAGGTTATTAATCGATTAAATTAAAAGTCAATCGGTAAAAATGTTTAATCTTGCCTCTAAAGGTGTTTCCCATGATCCAATCTACTTCAAATGGCTTCAAAAATTCATTTAGAGGTTAGGGTTTTCAAAGGGTAAAGAGAAAAGGAGAGTTAGGATTTTTTATTTTAATAGGTGAATTTTAGGTATAATGCTTACTACCTTAATGTATCAATGTATGAGGGAAATCTATTGATACTTTCCCCCTTAAGTGCTATTTGTTTCAAATCTATCGATATATTTGGGCAATATATCGATAGATGTTCATACTTCCAAGAATGTATCAATACCTTGAGAAATTTATCGTTACATTTTCCCCTGTAGGTTTATTTTCAGCTTTTGAACCTCCAAAAATCCAAACTTAACACCTTAAAATCATCCCTTGTTAATATCACACTTCAAATGATTCATATTACTTGAATTCATACACATATATATTTAAATATCACATCAAATTCAATCAAAACCTCAAGCTATAGAATTTAATCACATATCTCTCATAACAATTGCCTAAGTGTCAATATACACACTTTCAAAGACTTGGCATTTATAATATATAATCAAAATCCTCACGGCATAATATATTTCATAAATCATTCTCAATTGTTTTAGTTTACATAAAAAATTATGGGTGTTGCAAGTACCTGGAAGAAATAGTAGGCGTAATCAATGTAAGATTAAGTATCGCACCTAAAATTCTTAAAATATGTGAATACTTATATATGCTCTTTAAATGTCTAGGTTGTTAGAATGCAAATACACATCACTTTATGTAGCATGTATGATGCCATTATGAAAGCCAAGCCAAAATGTTTAGACCAGTATATCAAGTTGGGAAATTTTCTCAAACATTTATTGAGAATAGATGTGAAAAGGAAGATATCCTTGCCTTCTTGACAAGGTCAAATAATGAGAAGCTTGTAAAAGTTTCGCCTGAGACCATGTAAATTATTGAAGTCAATTTATCTACCATTAATTCATCATCATGGGTATTAGATATTGGATGTTGGTCACACCTATTTAATGAAAAAAGGTGCTGAAAATGAGTAGAGGATTAACAGGGGGAGAAGTAGTCTTAAGAGTAAGAAATGGGGAAAAAATTACTACATTGGCTATAAGGATCATTACCATACTTTTACCTTTTAGGTTAGTCTTGGAATTACAAGATTGTTACTGTGTCCCTTCCATATCTCGAAACGCCATACCTGTGTCATGCTTGGCATTATATGATGATTTTGAATTTAGCATTAAGGGCAATTGTTGTTCTTTCTTCAAAAGGAGAGTGCACTGTGATGTGGGGACACATTCAAACGATCTTTATATCTTTAATCCAAATAAACCCATACTCATCATAAAAGTAAAGAAAGGTTATCCAATTTTGTCCTACATCTGGCATTATAGGCTTAAGCACATCAATGAGACTCATTTAACCAAGTTACACAAATAAGGTTATATCGATCAATTTGATTATGAATCTTATGGAAGATGTGAGTATTGTCTCATTGGTAAGATGACTAAGTCATCTTTCACTAGAAAGGAAAAGAGTTGGGATGTTGTTAAAACTTGCACAGTCGAATGTATGTGGTCCTATAAAAAAAATGCTAGAAGAGGACACTCTTATTTCATCACTTTCCTAGATGACCATTCTTACTGTGGTTATGTGCATTTGAAAAGATATAAGTCTAAATTCTTTGAAAAGTTTAAAAAGTTTTTAGCAGAAGTAAAAAAACAAATGGGGATGAGTATTCTTGCTCTCACATCTAATTGAGGAAGAGAATAACTTAGCCAAGAGTTTTAAAATTATTTAAAAGAGAATGGGATGCTTGCACAATGGACTCCTTTAAGGACTCCATAACACAATGAGGTGTCTAAGAGAAGGAATCAAACATTGTTGGACATGGTTCGATTAATAATGAGTCATGCGAATTTTCTTATATCTTTATGGAGATATGCCTTAACAAATGCTACCCACATACTAAACAAAGTTCTTACCAAGTCAGTTGATAAGACACCAAATGAGATATAAAGTGGGAGGAAACTTGATTTGTCTTATACAAGGATTTGGAGGTGTAATACTTAGGTGAAGTGATGAGTGTTTCATAATCTTGGAGCAAGATTAGATAACTATAAATTTGTGGGATATCCTAAAGAATTATATGGATATTACTTCTGTAATCCCACTGAGCAATAGTTGTTAGTCTCAAGGCATGCCATTTTCCTCGAGAAAAAAGTTCTTAAGTGAAAAGGCTAGTAGGAGTAATGTTGTACTTGAAGAAGTTTGAGACCCACAAATTGATATTCCAATGGAACTTGAACTTGAGGATGTGACATCCAATGTACAAACACAACATCAAGTGACACAACACTCTAAAGGTTTGGTAGGATTTGTCAAGCTCTTGAGAGATATGGATTTCTTTTAGGTAATGACGTATTGCCTATAAATTATGAGCTTACAACCTGTGAAGAGGCAATGTTGGACATTGATTATAAGAAATGGTAAAAAGCCATGAAATCTAAAATGGATGCCATGGATACAAACTAAGTATAGACTTTGGTGGATCCACCTAAAGGGATAAAACCCATTAGGTGCAAATGGGTCTTTAAGAGAGAAAGACTGATGTAGATGGCAAGGTGTCAACCTTTAAAGGTAGACTCATAGAAAAAGGTTATAAACAAAGACAAGGAGTTGACTTTGAGGAAACCTTTTTCACTAGTATCTATGCTTAAATCCATTAGGACTTTGCATGCAAATGCTGCATACCATGATTATGAAATATGACAAATGGATGTAAAAACTATATTCCTTAAAGAAATTTGCAAGAGGAAGTGTACATGGCATAACTTGAAGGATTGACATCCAATGTTATTGCTAATAAGGTGTGCAAGCTTCAAAAGTCCATTTATTGACTTAAGCAAGCTTATCAGAGTTGGAACATCCATTTTGATGACATTGTCAAGGGTTTGACTTCATCAAGAACGAAGATGAACCATGTGTCTACAAAAAGGCTAATGGGAGAAGCCATTATTTTCCTATTACTATATGTGGATGACATATTGCTCATAGGAAATGAAATACCATCATTGCAATCTACTAAGATTTGGTTGTCTAAACAATTCTTTATGGAGAATTTGGGAGAAGCAACTTACATTTTGGGAATAAAGATCTATAGAGATAGATTTGAAGGTTGCTTGGCCTTTCCCAATCCTCATACATAAACAAGGTGTTAAAAAGGTTTAGCATAATAGAGTCCAAAAGAAGTTACTTGTCTATGTAGTTATCCCTTATAAGAGCCTTTTGGAAGAGTTTCTTGTGTGATTTGGTTAAAGATTAAGAGAGGAAGAGAAGGAAAATTTGTTTTCCATTTTGCTGGCACAAAGAATGGTTGGAAGTTCCCATCTCGTTGAAGATTCCATTGTGGCTGTATGTGCAACATTACAGTCTAAGCGATTGAGTGGCTTAAGTTTCTACACATTTTAGGGTGTACATGGGTATTAAATATCAAGAGGATACCATTTGATTATGATATCATTTAGGAAGGCAATCACTTTTGATTACATTTCTCAGAATGTTTTGTTCACATTAAATAATATCAAAAATATCCGAGGTAGGTTTGACATTTTATTTTTTTTTAATTTTGCCACATTTTTAATTTGATCATGTCATACCTATCTAGGTTTACACCAAACTATGGTGGCTATGATGCCATTTGGGGAATAATTGATTGGTTAACTAAGTCGACTCAATTTTTTGCTAGTCAAGACTTAGTATGGAGCAGTTCGATATACCCCAATTTATATTGATGAGATTGCGATGCAACATGGTGATCCGCTAATGATAGTGTCCAATATAGGATCCAGTTCACTAATCAATTTTGGAGGAAATTGCAATGGGCGTTAGGCACAAGATTGGATTTTAGTACGACCTTTCATCCACAAATGGATGGTCAAGCCAAGCACGCCATTCAAACGCTTAAGGATATGTTGAGAGCAATAGTGCTTGACTTTGGAGTCTTATGGAATCACTACTAGCCTTTGTTCAAGTTTGCTTGTAATAATAGTTATCAAGTGACTATTGGTATGGCACCGCATGAGGCTTTATATGGGTGAAGATGTAAATCGCCTATTGGATGACTTAAAGTCAAAGAAAGGAAACTCTTGGCATCGAAAATGGTCTAATAAGCTGAGCAAGGTCTACATGTAATTTAAGAAAAGATGTTGATAGCTCAAAGTTGGCAAAAATCATATGCCGATAATAGGCAAAAACCTTTAGAGTTTGAGGTTGGAGATTATGTGTTTTTGAAAGTTTCACCAACTAAGGGAGTTAAGAGATTTGGAAATAGCCGGAAACTAAGCCCTAGATACATCAGACCATTTGAGGTACTAAAGAACATAGGTGTAATTGCTTATCACTTAGCATTACCGCCAAATTTGTCCAATATATATCCAGTCTTCCTTGTATCCATGCTTAGGAAATATGTTCCCAATCCTTCACATGTGATTTAGTATGATGAGGTCTAGTTGTAGGACAAACTCATTTATGAGGAGCAGCCTATAGCCATATTGGATTTACAAGTAAAATGGCTTTGCTCCAAGGACATTGCCTTGGTGAAAGTGTTGTGCCACAGTCATTCAATAGAGGTAGCAACATGGGAACTTGAAGAAGAAATGCAAGCAAAATATCCCCATCTATTTATGGTTAAAAGTATGACTTAGCTTGCGGTGTTTTATTTAAATTCAGGGATGACTTTTCTATAAAAAGGGGAGAATATAACACCCCTAACCTTGATATAAGCCATGTGTGGTGTTAAACTATTTGAGGAGTTAAATATGTGCTTGAAGACTTAAGAATAGGCTTGTGTGTATGTAGGGGATTACTTTGAATTTATAATGTATTTGAGGATTTTTTGTGATATGTTGAATTGCTAAGCTAATTACTCAACTAATTTGAATCTTGATGAATATGATTATGCTTATAAGTGGATAACTATGAATATTGTCATAATTGAAGGCCCTTAGTGGATTTGTGTATATGTTTGGCATTTAAACTCTTCAGTATGACATTTAGGCAAATTCTTAGAAAAATGATTAATGAATCTTAAAGTTTGAGTTTAGATTGAAATTTGATCTTATATTTGAGAATATGTATAAGAATTATGGTTTATAATAGTACTTTGAAGTGTGACTTAAACAGGGGTGATTTAAGAGTTTGAAATTTGGATTTTGGAAGCTTGAAGTATCGAAAATGTTCATTCTGGAGAAAATGTATCGATACATTCATAAATGTATTGATACATTATTGGCAGGAAGAACAATAAAAGGCATTTTGTGAATTTTCTATTGATACATTCTAAAATGTATAGATAGATTTGAACGAGGAGGACATTTTGTGAAATCTATATAAATAGATTTTCCAATTTATTGATACATTTAAGGCAAAGAAAACTTTACTTGAATTCTATTGATACATTGCCTCATGTATCGAGGGATTTGAAGGAAATTCGTGAAAATGTATTAATACATCCTTGGATATTTGTAAAAACAAAAAAAAGGCCTAGGCTAGTCTGCTCATTTGAAAAGAAAAGAGAAAAAAAAAACCATCTCACTCTTTGCCTTTCAAAAGCCCTAACCCCAAATGGAATTAAGAGCTTGTTTGGAGTATATCTTGGCTCAAAAAATCATTATTAAGGTAAAATTGCACCTTTTTAACAATTATTTTTTATTTAATCGATTCATAATTTTGAAATCTATTTGCTCCAACTTTAGTATAACTTTCCCTTGAGTTTACTGGGAATTTGGAGCTGAGATTGAGCAACCCAATGTTAAAGGTAAGGATTTAAGCCTTTTGAATTAAGGATTTGAAACCTAGGTTTTGTATCTAAAAGTAGTAAAACTAAACCTCATTTAAAATGTTGCAAACTTTCGAAAACTAGGAAATAATTATTATTTTGATTTGTTCAAGGGGGATATAAAGCTATTGGCACATTGTTGAGTTGAAAAACTATTGACGGCAAAGAAAACTCAATTTGGTTGTGGGGAAGTCTTTGCTTGTCTTTGTGAGTGGAGTTTGTTATATGAATAAATGCATGTGATGCAAGCTGCATTGTTAAACGCACTGCCATGGTACTTGAAAGAATATATTAATATTTGTGTGTATACATGACTACCTAGATTAAGGTGCCTAGGCTAGTGAATTGATTTTATGTGAATCTTTGTGTATAAGCCTTAGTGCAAACCACATAGTGGTATATGTTTGAGCCTAGACTAGGAGGTTTAACAAATAAGATGAATGTCTAGGAATAGTTTACTCAAGACAAATTGGCATTTGGAGGATTTTGAGAGTTTGATGCCTTAGGGACTCAAGGTACTTAGATGACATTGAGCTAGCTAGTTTTTAAATCTCATTAAGAATAATCTTTGATGTGAAATGGCATATATGTGGTATAAAAGTGATGATGGCCTTAATTGTGGATATGTAATTTATCAAATGATGAGAAATTTTGGATGTTGATATGATTTGAGGTTGAGTGGAGTCCTATTCTTATGATCTATTTTTCGTCGGATGGTTTTGCTCTAAGAGTGATCTGATTCTCCGTTAGCGTTTTCAACACTGAGCGTGATTCATTCTCTACCTAATGTTTGACTCTGAGCATGATCTTCTTCATTGGTTACTTTGGCACCTTGTGTGATTTGATTTTTCACCAATGATATTAGCCCTAAATGTGATTTGAACCTTCCACCGATCACTTCAACACCTTGCTTGATCTGATTCTCTGTCGGATCCTTTGGCATCGTGTATGATTTGACTTCATCGATTGGCCAGTGTATGTGATTTGATTATGTCCAAGGAGGACCACTCAATGATTATGAATTAAATGATGAGTAACATGTTAAAGCAGTATACTCATGTGATTAGTGACAATTATATGAATATGATTAGTATATGATGACATAACTTCAAAGTAAGTAGAAATGAGTTTGAAATTATTTTTAATCTTCAACAATTATGGTGTGCTTATGGATACTTGTTCTGTAACAACTTCCTTGGTAAGCCTAACCTAGATGCACTACTTATGGAGATAGAATGACATGAATTGATTTGTGATGATTTTAGGAATACCTTTTTAAGGTGAATTGATATACCCTTAATGTTGGAGAAGTTTGTTAGAATATTTTGTTTATCTCTAGAACGCGTTATATATATATATATATGTTTATCTGCACTATTATATTTGATTTATATGCACCCCCTCACTAAGTATTAAATGACTCGTCCATTTATTTATACCATGTGTAGATAAATAGGCCATAAGACTTGCATGGCTAGTGTTGTCCTTTAGACAGACAAATTTTGGCATTCGGTAGACATCCTTCATCTAATATGTCTACTCCATTGAATCTTATTTTGGGTCTTTCCAATTCTAGTTTAGTTTTTGAATTATTTTTAATTTCAAAATATGTAGGCAAAATATTGGCAATGCTTTTATTAAGGGTTGTACGGTATGAACCCATTCTGTTAGCCAACATATAGTTTTTATATATGTTTAACATTGTGTATGAACTAAGTACCAAAAAGGTACCTTTTACGTATTCAAACTTAAGTTATATTATGGATATAACTGTTGTATGATTTGATTTGATATGAAAATTTAAAGGCCTGATCGAGTCTCATAGGCCCTATCTACTGGACTTTTGCACTGGTCATTACTCCCCAATTTGGGTCATGACAGGTACATTTGTTTTAAGAATAATTTTATATGCTCATATATGATGTGGTACGGATGTCATACATTGATTAGAAAGATTGCTTATATTGGATTATTGATTGTTTGGATTACAACCATTTATAAGGTCGATGATCATGTGGCATGGCCACTAGAGTTAATTATGTATCTGTGGTGAAGCCCTCATTATTAATGATGATTATGTGGCATGATCACTTGAGTTAATTATGAGTACATGGTGAGGCCACTATTATCGATGATGATTAATGTGGCACAACTACTAGAGTTAATTACGTGTACATGGCAAGGCCACTGATATTGATAATGATTATGAGGTGAGACCTGTTGGGAATTTAAATCATACTAAGATAACTCATACGTAGTGGAATATTATTAAAATTTTAATCCCCAAACCCATGGATCACTTTAATTGAAACTAATCTAGAAAAACCACAAGAGAAATTTTGACATATCTAAAAGCACCATGTTTAAGCATCTGGTCATCTCCGGACCTGTAGAGGTGTAATCAAAGCATGACAATTCACATACAAGATAACTTGGTATCACAAGTCAAGGATTACTTACACTACTGACACATGAGAATATTTTCATAAACACTTGAGTGAAATACCAAATGAAACTCTCATAGCGAGTCATGTTCAGTGAACTTATTCCATAACAAGCACCCACATACTATCCCTAAGTGTCTCACATACTTGAACCTATGAGATCAATTGCTTACTTCTAAAGTAAGGAGGCTTAGCATGTATTAGCCTTTGAGCATTGTCAATGCCCTTATTCTTGACAATACAATGATTAGGAACATACTTAGGAAGAAGACTTTGATGCATAAGAATCTCATAATTATAACCTTTATAATTTCTTTGCAAGGCCATTATGTTCCAAGGACTTTATCTATATAAGTCTCTCATAACTCTTTATAAATAAACTCATGGATAAAGAAATACCTCATACATTATATAAAATATCCATAGTGTATTTAACATGAAATATGACTAATTAATGTAGTGTTTTACAAGCCCAAAATCAATTGGCTTGCAGGGCTTACACTAACAAGGCCACCATTGTGAATTAACTTTATGTGGTGAGTCTATTGATAACTCTATTATATAGAGTTATTTTGACTTATTTTGGGAGCTTAAGTAGCTAGATCTTTGAGATTTATGTTCGAATTTTAGCATTATAGGTGTTTTTTTTAGTTTAAGTTTGATTATTTGTTAAGTGATTAATTTAAGTTATTTTAGTTAAATTTTAGGTTATTTTATTTTAAATTACTTTAAGAGTAGTTATTGCTAATTTCTCCTATGGCTTTTGTAGGAAATTGATGAAAAAGACTCATTTGATGAAAATCAGTGCAAGTATGGTGATAGCTTCATTCGTATATGTTTCAATATTTTGACCATATCTCTTTCTAAAAAACTCCAAATGAGGTGATTATTTGACCAATCAAATTATAAGAAGAAGGGAAACAATTTTTATGTTCACCAATTGGCCCAGTTATGATTGGATCATGGTCAAAACATTTGTCAATTCGGACCACTGCAGCAGGATGTAAAGACTGAACATGATGCAGTATTGGAGCAAATCTTTCATCCAGAAGTCCAATTGATGTGATTTTTAATCCATTAAAAAGTTAAGAGACAGGGATAAAACTTTTAGTTTACTACTTTGCCCTGTTCTTAACATATCAGGGTGAAACTCATGTTTGAAGTTGATAGACTGCCACAGTGCTGGGAGAACAAGGCTGCAGCGTTGATGAAAGGAAGCACACATACAAAATTCCAGAGAGCTCAACGCTGCAGCTCTGGAGAAGTAGCGCCGCAGCGCTACGCGACTTCCCTAAAAAAATAAAGGACATTAACGGAATTTCGTAAAATTAGGTTATTTGGAGCCTATTTAAGGAGACTTTTTCAGAGATTTTTGAGGCAGCAAGAGAGGCAGCAAGAGAGGCAGCAAAGGAGGCAGCAAGCAACTATTCTGGAGATTTGGAGCCAAGAACAAAGCAAGGAAACAAGAGAATTGGAGAGAGAATCAAGATCATAAATCTCTAACTATTAGTTTTCTCTCTTCCCTTTGTGTTTTTTCTTATTTTCTTTGACTTGGATTCATGGCTAAATTTCTTTGGATATTGTCTTTATTAGATATTATGAACTAATTTATTTTTCTAGGATTGCAATTGAACTCACATGTAATCTAGATTTTTAATACTTTCTTGCTTATTTTCAATGGGATTTGAATTGTTTATTCCAATTTGTTCTTAATGCTTTTAATTGCATGGCCACCAATTAAATTGATCTAGAAACTAAACAAACTTGGGAAAGGGAGTTTAGTGTAGACTAAAATTGGGATAGCATATGATCATATAATTGATTTGCGTATAGGATAGGGATTACCTATAGGCCATATGTAGCCAAATTAGAGCCTGAACTTAATGAGTTTGTTTTAATTTCAATTCACATAGGGATATAGTGTTTTGGTTAAAAAGATATTTTTATAAGATGAGTTGGGAGACCCTTATAAATAATTTAGGACTCTAGGTTAGCAATTCAAACCATTGAGATAAGTTAAGGAAGAGAGGTAAGATTTAGATGAAGTGTGAGGGATATTGTAATCCTAGGCTTGTTTGATTGATATTTATTTGAGTATTTATTATTTTGATTTTTCTTAATTTAATTCTGCTATAACTTAGTTTGATTTGATATTATTTTGATATTGTTTGGATAAGATTGATTTGCAATAATTTTAGTACTTAGTAAACTTTTAGATCAATTCCCTGCGGGATCGATACTCTACTTGCTAATATACTATCTATTCGATACGTATACTTGCGTGGTAGAATTTTAACTGACATCTATTAGTATTGATTACGATTATGTGGCGCTGTCACTAATATTGACGATAGATAAATGGTAAGGCCATTATCATAGATTGTGATTATGTGGTGCAGCCATTATAGTAGACTATTGTAGCATGAGCAAGCTATGAGAATGCATGATTGATACGTTTGATGTTGATATTGTGATGCTTGGTGTTGGTATGCTTTGGCATGAGTACTAAGCTATGCATTTAAATTATATTTGTATTTGCATGGCTGTCCCTTTAAAATTATGGTTGAACATAACTATTATTATTCTGAATTTATAAATCAAAAGTTCCTCCATTCTACTTGTTTCCCATCCTCACTTCGCTCACTAAGCTAATGGTCATTGAGTTTGTGAGACCCACCACTCTATTTTGGAGATTAGTGATTGAATGTGTGCAATCTTTGTAAAGTTCAACGTCCACCGCTCGATTGGTAATGGCATCTCATAGCAAATTTCCTTTTACATGTTACTCCACTACTAAAAGTCCTTAAGAGGTCATGAGATTTTACGTACTTTTCTTTTGTTGTAAAATATAATAAAAAAATTTATATATATATATGATGATGATGAAATGTATTATTTTGAGTGAATATAAGCTATTAAAGAATTTGTAATGGTAATGAGATTTCTTGGGCATGTTGTGGTTTGTTGAGTTGATGATTTATGGGGTCTTGCTTGGGTCTCGTGGGCTTCGCTTGCTGGACTTGTGCATCGGTAATGACCTTCGAATTTGTGTCATAACTCTATAGCTCCATCTGTTCTAGGTTTCAATATTCTTTCCTCCCTTGTTTGCATCAATTTGGTATCAGATGTCAATATCCACTCCATGAATTTTATCTTAGCCCCTTAAATGACAAATGTTTAATTACAAGTATGTATAGTGTCTGTGATTTCCCCTCACAAAAGCAGTTTAGATTCACCAATGTTAATCGAAACATAAGACATTGTGCCACCTTTGACACCATTTTGAATCACAAGAGAAATGGGATTGAGCAACTAGCCATGCTTGTCTTTGACAATTTTTTGTTGGGGATTTAAATCATACTAAGATAACTCATACGCAGCGGAATATTATTAAAATTTTAATCCCCAAAGCCATGAATCACTTTAATTGAAACTAATCTAGAAAAACCACAAGAGAAATTTTGACATAACTGAAAGTCCACTTTCTTTGGTGGGGTCCTCATTGGCTTTTCGTTTTAACTTTTGTACACCAACTAGGACTTATCAAATCATAGCAACACAGTTGTCCTACCTCTAATGGTGATCCACATAGTGATTTGCTGAAATCTCTTCACCAAGAGTGTGCGAATTCCTAAGTCGAAATTTGTGCTAGCAAACTCTCAACTTTTTGTGCTCTCTTATGTTTCACTCTTTTTTGCTGTGATCCTATCTCAATACATGAGAACGTAAAATAGAACTCTTTTCACTATTCAAGAGGCAGTTAAGGGATTCTTTTATAGAGTGAATTGACCTACTTTATAACTAACAAGGATTATAAAATATCTTGGGCTAATTGGGTCTTTATTTAATACTCCATCAAATCATATTTGATTTAGCACAATATTAATTGGATCTAGCCACTATAAAATCAATTAGAACACATCCAATTAAACTCAAATTAATTTCGAGAATTCACCTTATGTGTGTTACCAATTAGGTTCCCAACATGTTGGCAATAAATATAAATTAATTCAATTAAGAATTTGTATTTATATTTATAGATCATGAGAGACATCTAGCAATACATCATGACCACCTAAATGTTAGGAGAGTCAATATGATTTGACTAACCTTTTAGTATACAGTATCTCATTGTAATTTGATCTTTTCATCATACATCCTAGATAGATAGAAAGCCTGATTCGGTGTCTACTTTCTAACTTATCCATATTAGTCCTGCAGCTTTTATATTGACCTATCAAGATTGCCTTGGCCAAGGACTTTTAATCAATATAAGCCAGGAACAAATGAGATATGTCCCCTTCAAATCACTTGGGGTGATGAATCTTCTCTAGACTACTCATTCATCTTTGTATGCTTCATGCCATGCCCAAAAGCACCATGTTTAAGCATATGGTCATCTCCAGACTCATAGAGGTGGAATCAAACCATGACAATTCACATATAAGGTAACCTGGTATCACAAGTCAAGGATTACTTACACTACTGACACATGAGAATATTTCCATAGACACTTGAGTGAAATACGAAATAGAACTCTCATAGCAGGCCATGTTCAGTGGGATTGTTCCATAACAAGCACCCACATACTATCCCCAAGTATCACACATACTTCAACCTATGAGATCAATTGCTTACTTCTAATGTAAGGAGGCTTAGCATGTACTAGCCTTTAAGCACTATCAATGCCCTTATTCTTGACAATACAATGAATAGGAACATATTTAGGAATAAGGCTTTGATGCATAAGAATCTCATAATTATAACATTTATAATTTCTTTGCAAGGCCATTATGTTCCAAGGACTTTATCTACACAAGTCTCTCATAACTCTTTATAAATAAACTCATGGATAAAGAAATACCTCATACATTATATAAAATATCCATAATGTATTTAACATGAAATATAACTAATTAATATAGTGTTTTAAAAGCACAAAATTGATGGGCTTGTAAGGCTTACACTAACATTTTTTAGGGTAACTAAAAATTGAATCTAAAAGGATTGGCCTTAAAATCTTCATCATCATCATCATCTTTGCCCATTGCTCATGATGAGAAGCAAAAGAATACTGTAATTTTAGAGTTGTTGACTTCATATGTTTTTTATGATAACAAAACATTTGTCATTCATTAATGTCTAATTACATTATCTAAGTGTGTAGGAAAACGTTTAATCCCTCAATAGAATTGTTGTTTGAAAGCAAGTCAAGAAGCTTGTTGTATTACAAGAATGGCCAATCAATTAAAAGAGCAAAGAGCAAAGGGCGATGTAAATTTAGAAGAATGTTAACTGGTTAACATGGAGCCTTAATCAGTTAAGGCTATTCAAGGCACTACACTTACGTTAAAACAAAAAAGCTTGAATCAGTTAACTGACAAAGGAGGTATTATGTAACAACCATTCCCTCAATCGCTACCAATGCCTGAGTCTTGCAGGAGAACCCGCCAAGTCTTGAACAAGCCTTAAAGGAGACTCTTGTTATTACCTTATATTCATTCCACCAACTTATGTACTCCCTTTGAATCGTATAACTCTTTGTAATATGATTTGAACAAGCGTCGTTATAAATTGACTCAACCTTTATTCCACATAATTGTAAAACTACAACCAAATATAATTTCTAACTATACATTTACATTGAGACTAGTGTCTATTTACAAAAGCAAAATACACTACAAACGATTTGACCTCTAGCAACGGAGTGACTCATAATAAGTGATATGAGATGTTTTTACCTATCCACGGTGAACAATAAATGCTGATGAATGCATGCTAGGCCAATCACTATCTACAAAAGGAAGACAAAGGGATGAGTCTCATAGGCTTAGTGATCATCGGCTCTGTGAGTAAAGCGTAGATGGGAAACAAGCTTAGAGCAGATGATTTGAAAGATAAATCAGAGTATAAAATGGTAACCTCATAAAACCAAATAACAAGTAAGGTGTTTGTGCCTTGTAAAAATAATACCATAAAATCATAGTGCAATACTTTCCTTGGCAAAATGATGCCGAAAACAAAGCTTAGTAAAATAAATTTCAATCACCGTAATCATCTATTTCGTTCAAAAATACAATAGCTGCATAAAAGCACACACACTCCCAAAAGGTGTGGCATGTAAAAATAATCATGTACGTCCACATACATCAACTCATGATCAATATATAAAACACTGAAAGTTTTTAATCAAATAGGGGAGCTGTGGAAAAACATTAACTTTCCACCATGCAAAAGAGTGCGAGTCCAAAAGCGCTCAAGGCTCTTGAGTAAGTAATTATAGATATCAACCTGTGAATCCTCTTCCACGTAATAACAATCTGGGAAGCCCCCCTTCATCGGATTCCCATAGCCATGGCAGTCTTGACGATGTTGGCCAACATCAGAAAAATCATATGGTCGCAAGCATGTATATCAACCGGTGGCTTTGCCACATATAATCATAGATCATGGCCTAGGCACGTCTAACAGTCTGTCGGTGACCCAAAGGTTCTGTAGGTAGAGCTCACTTGTGTACAAGGGTCACACTATTACGATGTGACATTCGACCTACTTTTGACGCCCTCGGTTTGTCAAAATCGTTTTCAAAGCCAAATCAAGGTTTCTAAGACTTTTGCTTTAAATCATTTGAAAACAAGGTTTGGTAACCTTTCAAATTGCTTTTCACATTAAAATGCATGGTGTAAACATTTACGTAAAGATCGGACCAAAACTGGCTCTCAAAAGTTTACATTTAAACCTTTTAACAAGTGCATTTAACTATGCATGTCACACAAAGACACAAGGCACATATTTGATACCAAACATTGCAAAAGGGCTTGTTTCTCAGTTTCTAAAACACTATACATATATGTGTATATATATAGTATACCCAAAAACTTCCAAATCCATTTACATTCACAATTGCCTATCATTTCTATGAGCTCATGCCTTTCACAAAACCAGTATAATGGATTAAAAATCCATTTAAAAATCACCTATTAAGGCTAACAACTCATGCTATCCACAAGTGCATTTAAAGAAAACTAGCAACATTTATTAAATGTATATCAATATATAGTTTATGGAACTTTTAAAATCGACACCCCCTACTCACCTTACAATGACGGGATATTACATTGCCACTAATATTTCCTCAAATGCTTACTTTATGCTTGTGGCAATAGTCCTTTCTTTGTCACTTCCTGACATCATTTTAATCCAATACATTTAATAAGTTTTGCTGCCAATATATTCTATACTTTCATCTCTTATTCTTAAGGGATAGCCATTTACACTTAATCCTTAGTGTAAACTTTGAATTGCATAAAACCGGCAATTGTTTATAATGTTAAACGCCCAAGTCAATCTCCTAATAACATTTGTCATGTTCAAACTATTATTTTCATACTATTAATCACATATATGGTAGTAACTATAAATTCAATTTCACCAAGTAATTTCTAAGCTTATTTACACCATTATTCCCATTTAACATGCTGCCACTAAGCACAATATTAGGTTTTCCATTCATGTTGCACCAGCATTCTTACCTTTTTTTGTAAATCTTTCAAAACAACATATATCCACAATTTCATTTTCAAGCGTTTAACTAGCATAATTGTTTCCTAACAGTACTTAAAGCATCACACAATCATTTTACATTGCATGTCTTACCTTTGTGAGGGCTTGGATCTTGCATGCAACTTCAATATTCTTCCAAAGCTTTAATCATCGAGCTACCAGCATTATTCACAAATTATTTTCTTAGTAATTTTACCAATCGTAGGCCCTAAAACACAATACCATGCTTACCTTTTCTCTTTCACTTGGAATCCATCATGCATCCAAGAGTTTGATGGCTTACATGTCACTAAATCCTCTCCAATCAAGCTTTCGTTGCTGCCACAATACATTTCTTATGGTTATTAACCCATTTTCAAAGAACATTCAAGCTAAAACCACAATCGTTACCTTGTTTCTCTTGTATCTTGAAACCAAGCTTTACACCTCCATCAACACTCCATGGTTTCTCTCTTGAATGTTGAAGACTCTTTGGGTGGTAAAATATCCAATCTCTACAAGATAAAGGAAGGAAACCTCACGGTTTCTCTTTAATCATCATAACTTAAGCCTTCCCCACTTTCCTCTTTTTTTTTCTTTCACTCGGGTGGAGCTTTTCAAAACAACTTATCCTTTCTTTTTTTTCCTCTCTCCATGGCTGGTTCTTTCAAGTCTCACCAAGGTCAATTCCCTTTTCTCTTTTACTCTTGAATCTTGGTATTTATATGGCCACCCATTTAATTAATCACAATATATGCACACATTCACTTTTTATTTTTATTTGGCCATTTTGCCAACCAATGGGTTTTCATGCACCAATTTCCTTTCTTCCACATTGGTTAAAAATCCTCATTTACTTATCCATATCCATTCTTTAATTTATTTCCACTTAATCCCATCTTGTTTGTGCCAAATGATCTTTCATTCAAGGTTTCCACCATGATTTTCATTTGGCCTCCTCCTTAGCCAATGACATTACATGCAACTATATTTTCTTTTCTTTTAGTCTAATTGCCACCAAGTGTCCATAATGCATAAATCCTCCACGCATTCTTTTAACTTAAAAATCCACATGCATGTGTTATTTTATTCATTTTCTTATACTTTTTTGTTTGTCACATGATAAGGGTCCCACATATTCCCTACTAGAAGTACATCTTTGGATGCATATTTTTGCATGTAATAACATTTGTTACATGCATATTCCATCCTTCCACATAATCTAATTTTCTTTGGCTAGTTAATTTCCATTTAACTTCAAATTTTGAAATTGTACATAAATCCTCGAATTTTTCTTTATTTACTATTTAACCTCATAAACTTTTCAGCCTTTTCAATTTGGTCCTTTAGTCATTTATTTAATTCCAATTTCTTTTTAATTTTCTTCCTTTGCGCTTGTACAAATAAAATATCAAACTGATATTTCACCAAGGCATCACCATAATATTTAAAAATATAATTACCCTCTTTTGCTCTATTTAATGAAAGCACGCGGGCCCCACTTATGTTATTTTTCTTCAAAATTCTTTCTTACTTCTTCTCCCCCACTTAGATTAGTCATACAATCCTCCTTTGCCACTAATTTCAACAATAGATAAAATATCAATATTTTAATATTATTTTATTACTAAAATATTATTTTATTCAAAAATTCTCCACTTGTCTCCTTGGGTCCCAAAGTGTCTCACTTTGTCCCGGTTCACTTCCAAATCACCGTTTTAACTTGCTAATTCATCCTCAATAAAATATTATTATTTTTTTATTATTTCCTCGCATGTGGAATATTTTATTTTAAGATGTAACTTCCACCCGTCTCCACTCTTTCACACTTAATTTAGCTTCAATTGACACTTATCCTATTGATAAGGCCGTGTTGGCTTCTATACGAGGGCATGGGTTGTTACATAGTGCGTGCAAAACAAAAGCTTTTGAATCAGTTAACCAAAAGAGTTAATTCGTTAAAGATAAAGATAGAAGTGTCAAGAAGCACCAAATCCAAATTCAAAATGTGGATGACTGTCTAAAGGCACCAAACCAAGAAATTCAAATTTAAAGAATTCTTAATTAGTTGGAGCATATTTCAATAAGTTTAGGTTGAAGGGAGAGAAGCCTTAATCAGTTAAAAGGAGGCTAGCAAAAAGTGCTGCTTGAAAACAAAAAGTTTTCAATCAATTAAAGCTACTATTGTCGGATTTACCACATAAGTGTACGTATCATTAACAAGTAATATAATAGAAAGTAGAGTATCATTCTCATAGAGAATCGCACCAAAATCTTGCTAAGTTCTAAATTAACACAACTTAATCTTATGTAAACAACCAATTTTTAAAGCTACTAAAAATTAAAGAAACTAAAACTAAGGACAAGACTAGCAATTTAAACAAAATTAATCAATCAAACAGGATCTACAATTACAGTATCCCCTCAACTCTTCATTTGAATCTTTTATACTCTCTCTTTACTTACTAAATAGGCTCAAGTTGTTAACCTAGAGTTCTAAAGTATTTATAAGTCTCCATCAAGGTTTGTATAAAAATATATTTCTCAACCAATTCACTATATGTCTATGCAAATTGCAATTAAGAAAGATTCATTTTAGATTCTAATATTGGCTACATATGACATGTAAATGTTTGTCTACCTCAGACACAAATCAAATCAATCATCGCAGGCAATTGATGTTGAACATATACTATTTCATCTAAGGCTTACACTAAACTCCCCTCACTTTCGTTTAGATTACCAAATCAATCTAATTGGTGGACAATCAATCAGATGCATTAATCACAAGATTGATATAAACAACTCAAACACAATTAATCAGAATTAAAAGAGAGTATTAAAAATTCAAACTACATGTTGGGATCAATTGCAATTCTAGATAAGAAAATTAATTCCTCATAATAGCTGAAACCATTATCCAAAAAAGTTTAACCATCAACTCAAAACAAGGAAAGTATAAAAGAACTAAAAAAGAAAAGAAAACTACGATTTGTCAAGTCTTTAATCTTCAATCTTTAAAAGCTTTCCCTAGCTATCTTGCTTTCTTGATGACTCTTTTTCTTCAAAGAAAACCTATCTTAATTGTTGCCTTCAATTGCTTCAAATGGTCTTTAAATAGGCCTTAAAATCCTACTCAAACAAAATTTTGGAAGTTTTGCTTGTGGTCTCTACCATGTTGGTGCCACAGCACTGCTTCTCAAGCTGTGGCGCTGAGCTCTCTAACTATTCTTTTTCTTATTCTTCTTTCTAGTGCCATAATGTCCATCTTATGGTGCTATGGCATCGAGCTTTTTATCTTGCTAGCTCGAGCGACGCCCATCTTGTTACGTTGTGATGCCAAGCTTCTTATCTTGCTACCCTATGTTTCCTCTTTCATGGCATTATGACACCCATTGATCTATGGCTGCGACACTCAATGTTCTATCTTGCCACATGCTATCTACTTCACTACTCCAACTTGTGATGCAATTTTCTCTTTCTTCCAAGCTGAACTGGGCAAAATGATAAACATGAAAGTTGTGTCCTTGTCTCTTAACTTTCAATAACTCAAGAATCACATAAATTAGACTTTTAGTATGAAAGTTATGCTTAAAATACTAGAACATGTGTAGAAGAAGCATGAACCTTGCATGCACTTTTCCTTATCAAATCAAGTCCTTTCAATTGAACTTCTACAAAAGCAACAAACTAACTTAAGAATAGCTTAACTAAAGCAAATTATCATCAAACTAAAATAAAACAACTTAAAACAACCTAAATTAAATGAACCTAGTATGATTTCCTAAAATAATTAAAAATAAATAAAAATACCTAATTCCTAGATTAAATCTCAATAACTTAGCCCATTTAATGCTTAAAATGTGAAAAGATAACTCTATGAAATAGAGTTATCACACCTTGAACTTAAGATTTTGCTAGTCCTCGAGCAAAACATAAATGAAAACTAAACAAAACAAAAACAATTAAATGATGAAAGCAATTTAAATTAAAAAAAACAACTAACTATAGATGAGTTATCCCAAGTCAATGATTTCCCATAATTTCCTCAAATGTTATATTAAAATCTCAACTCAAAGTGAAACATATATATCATTCAAGTCCATGTTTTAATTCTTAAAAGGATTTTGTGTGTGTGTGCTCAATCATTTATGAAGAATATCATGTAATTCGGCTTACGCTCATGCAAAATTTGAATTAGTACTAGAATTCCATAGGTTTGCTTTTTGTCTTACTCTCCATTAATTTAAACTAATACTAAGTTAAGGATCATTAGGACTTTATCAAGCTTGTAATGAAAGGTTAGGGTCAAAGTAGGATAAGGCTCAAATCACCTTAAGCACATAATCATTCTAAGACTTATATAAAGCTCTAGTCATACTTTCAAGTAACACTCTTCTTTTTTATTTCTACCTTTCTTTTTGTTTAACACTTTATCCCTTTCTTTTCATTCCTTTTTCATCACAATTTTACACCCCCAAGCTTATTTCTTTTTATGATGGATAGTGGGATGAATACTAAGCATATTTTGAACTTTTCGATTAACTCTATCTTCTACCTTATCCAACATCTAGCTCAACGCACTTCCTAAAATGATTAACATACTTGGGAGTGAGGGATGCAAAATTGGAAATCTATTAATACGCTAGGCTAAATTAAAAAGACGTTTTACAAAGAAAAGGTATTATTAGACTCAAAGAGGTATACTAGGGATAAAAATATAGAAAGATAGGCTCGAAAGGCTTATGTTCCAAAGATGGCCTTATTCATATCTTTAACTAAGTATTCCTTAAGATTTCTCCTCGAGAAAGAACTAAAAAAATTCTAGAATTCATGACATAACCAAATTCATATCAACATAAGCTGTCTCTAAATATGCATCTAAGCAAAAGAAAATGTGTTCAATAAATGGGAATCACATCCTAACAATGATACTTAACAAAAGAATTTAGCACAAACCAAACAATAACCGTATTTACCATAAGTTAAAGGTACAAGATAACTAAGTTCTCATCAGTATACCACTAACAATTTCTTTTATTTTATGCAGAGTAGTAAATGATTGGATATTGGCAAAACTTTGAATAAAGAAAAAAGGTATTAATTTGGCCTCTAAATGCTTATGCTGCAACTTTAAGGAGTCTTTAATGTATGTCTTTTGGGAAAATTCGATGGCGAGACATGTTTAGAATATCTTTGCCAATTCCTTTCAAATTCATGTCTTAAATCCTCAACATGTCTCTCAAATTATATGGGCATGGTATTATTCTGGTGATTATACTAAACAAGGTTATATTTGTGTTTTACTTTCATTATTTATATGTTAGTTTTTGTGGTTGGAAAGATGTGATACGAAGCATAGGCACTTGGGTATGTATCCTAACAGAGTTGTTTGTGGGTTCATGAAATTATTAAGACACTTGTTTGAAGGTTTTCTCTTGAAACAATGGCAGTGGAAAGGGGATTGCCACATAACCACTTTATGGGGTTTTAAATTTCCTACTAAACATTATACACCTCCTCAAATTGTGCATTGGATTAAACCATCTATAATTGAATACAAGTTGAATGTAGATGGTAGTTCTAAAACTAATCAACATGTCGTAAGTGGATGAGTCCTCCGAGATCACACAAGTACGCTCATTTTTGGTTTCTCGAAAAACATCGGTTCTTCTAATTCTATGCAGGTAGAGTTAGAGGCACTGCTTAGCTATTTGCATCTATGCTAAGAGAACAATATTAGTCATTTATGGATAGAGATGGATGCATTGGTGGTGATTTAGATGGTCCAACATTCTTGAAAAGAGTCTTATGATATACAATATTCATTGGAATCTATAAGAAAATGTCTGCATGCTATTTCTTATAGAATTTCACATATTTATCGAAAAGGTAATCAGGCAGTAGATTTCTTGTGTAATCAAGGCTACAAACATCAGCATCTTTGTATATTCACTGAAGCACGAGGGAAGTTATATGGTATCCTCAAGCTAGATAGACTAAATTTACTATATGTTTGTTTTAAATAAACGTAAATGAGTAGTACTCCTCTTTTTTCCTTGTATTGTTATTTTCTCTAAACTTTTCATAGATCCTTGTACACAGGCACATTACTTATGTTTTGCACCAGATATTAAAGCAAAGATGGTAATTCTTGTATTAGGAATTCTATCCTTTATGGCACATGTAATTCTGATGGTAAGGTTACGGTCCCCCTCCTTGCTGTACTTAATCTTTATTATTAATAATAAAATGATTACAGGGTAGCTAGGCCCTACGAGAACTTCTAACATAAAAAAAATCTACGTTCTCATCATTAGATAGTGTTAGCTTTATATTTATTTTGAAATGACAAAATTGATTGAACTGAATGTGTTTTGAAAATTAATGAAAGATGTTCATGAATATGAAGAAAATCCTCATAAATGTTTTAAAGTTGATTTTAAAGAGAGATGAATCGAATGTGCTTTGAAAATGCTGATGAACTTAAAGATACGCTCTTATACATGCTCAAGGAGTTTTAAAATGTTATATGCAAAGAAATAAGCTATCAAATAATGCATATTTAGCTAAAAAGGCAGTAACAAACATGCCTTGAAATGTCATTTGAATGTAAGAACAAGGAAAGGAAGAATTAGTTGAAAAGAAATGCCAAAAAGCCAAGGAAACCAAAAGGCATAAGTCAAAAGTCAATATTTGAAAAGCTGAAGTCAATCCAAAGGCAGAAAGAGTACAAAACTTGAAGAACATAAAGCCATAGTTGACCTTAAAGTGTTTATGGTTGACCTTATTTTAGAAAGCTCAAGAAAATGAAGATTTGAATGGACATAGTCGACCTTGGCTCCAGTATAGTTAACCCTGACAGTCAAAACCATGAAAAAGTTGACTTTACATAGATAGAGTCAACTATAGAGAATGCATAGTCCATTATAATAGCTCAAATTTGAAAACAAAAACACTATTTAAAGAGTTAGATCAAATAGAGGAAGGTTATACTCGACTATGGAGCCCTAATTTGAGAAATTTGAAGAACATAATTGACCTTAGAAGCATCATAGTCAACTTTCAAGCTTTGACAATGATCAGATTTAATTCAAAGTTGTGTCTAATGGCTCTAAACTTTACACTAGCTATAAAAAATCACATTTGATCTATGTGAACATAAGAGAAAACTTGAACCAGAGCTTCAAACTCTAAAATGATCTCTAAAAGCTTATCTCCATTCTCTAGCTTCATTTTACTCTTCCACCAACCTTACAAAAGTTGAATACTTGCTTCATTTGAGCTGATATTTGTTCTCTCACTACACTCAAGCTTAAAGTCTTAGCACCCAACCTTTGTAGAGCATTTTCTTGCTAAAATTTGGACTCCATTGTAAAAGTTCTAGCTTAACCTTGTAAAACCATTATTGCTGGGTTATCGCATGATCATGTTAAAAGGAATGAATCCCTTTGTAGATTGTGTAAGGGTTATTGCTTGATCCTGTGAAAAATCTAGTGTAAGGGATATTGCTTGATCCTGTGAAAAATCTAGTGTAAGGGATATTGCTTGATCTAGTTAAAAAGTAAGAATCCCTTTAGTGGATTTGAAATTCCTTAGTTGCCAAAGGATTGGATGTAGGCATTGAAAAAGAAGAACAACTATAAAATCTTTGTGCCTTTTTTTAATTTTCCATATTATTATTCATTACTTGCATTTGCCTTAGGAAAAATAGCTTTACATTGATTTATTGCTTTACATTTAGGAAAATATTTTCAATTTATTATTCATAGCTAGTATTTAACTTAGGAAAATATTTTACCTTGCTATATTACTTTTATGCTTAGTTATTTATTGTTGAAAACTTATTTTTGATACTAGAAAACATTTCTGGGTGAAAAAGTTTTGATTTTTATACTTATATTTTTAAAAGAATTTATAAATACCAATTCAACCCTTCTTGGTATATTGTTCATTGCGACTTTTACACTAATAATTGGTAGAGCTTGGTCCCAAATTTTGCAAGTTTAACCTATATTAAGAGATTCATTGTAGAAGCTTCAATCAACAAAATGGAGGTGACAGCAACAATACTTGGTGAAGGCAATCAATCAAAACGCCACCTCACTTTGTAGGCAATAGTTATCCTTATTGGAAAAAAAGAATGGAAATGTTTATTTAATCTATGGATTTGGATATATCGAATATGATATTAGATGGCCCTAATGTTCCATATAAGTTAGTAAAAGAAAAATTAGTGATTCAACCTAGAGATGAATGGAGTGATAGAAATAAGAAACTTGTCTAAACAAATTGTAAGGCTTATAGTACTCTTTTTTGTGCTTTAAGTGCAAGTGTATATAATAAAGTCTCCATGTGTGAAAATGCCAAACAAAGTTAGGATACTTTAAAGACCACATATGAGGAAACAAACTAAGTTAAGGAATACAAAATTGGATTGCGTATCCATGATTATGAACTTTTTATGATGACAGAAAGTGAATCAATAAGTGAGATGTTTGAAAGGTTCATGAACTTGTAGGACGCTTAAAGGCTTTAGGAAAAGACATCCTAAATGCCCAACTAGTGAAAAAGATCTTATATAACTTATCTAAAACTTGGAGACCTAAAGTTACAGCTACAAAATAAGCTAAAGATCTAAATGAATTCAAATTAGAAGAACTTATAGGATCTCTTTTCACTTATGAGTTGACACTTAAGCGTGAGAGTGAAAGAGAAGAGTCTAGGAAGAAAGAAGTCAAACAAAAGAGAGTTGCCTATAAATCAATAGATGGGGAAGAAGAAAGAGTCATAAAAAATGATAGTAAGAGTGACAAAGACATCGCCGTGCTAAATAGAAAATTCAATAACTTGATGATTAAAAACTATAAAAGTGGAAAACCTATAAAAAGAAATGGGCCTGAAGTGGAGCATTCAAATGATCATTTAATATGCATTGATTACAAAATGCCCAAAGACACTAAATATGAGTACCCAAGCAAGAAGAAAATATCAAGAAATTACAAAAAAAAGGCATTGATAGCAACTCGGAGTGATGATGATGATTCTCAAAATGATGAGGTTACAAACTCTTGTTTTAATGGCATTTGATGGCTATAAGAAGGAACAAAAATGTTTGACATCAAGAGCACAACAAAATGGAAAATGGTACCTTGATAGTGGACACTCTAGACACATGACCAGTAAAAAAGAATCATTCAAAGAATTGAGACCAAAAAAAGGAGGAAGTGTAACTTTTGGTGACGACTCAAAATGTCACATTGAATGTATTGGTACAATCGGTAAGAACTCTTCCTCTTAAACTGAAAATGTTTTGTTTGTTAGTGTAATCAAGGATAATTTGTTAAGTGTTAGTCAACTTTGTGATGAAGGTCTTAAAGTCATTTTTTAATCCTTACTAAGACAAATAAAGTTCTTTTTGTGAGTCAAAGATAAGGCAATACATATGTTGTTTATGTTGATGAATTATCTTTAAATAATATATGTTTCATGGCTAGGAAGAATAACAATGCTTGGTTGTGGCATAGGAAACTTGGATACGTTGGTATGAACACATTTGCTAAATTGTCATCATTAGATCTTGTGGTCGGACTCCCTAAGCTAAATTTTGAGAATAATAAACTTTGTAATGCTTGTGCAAAAGGTAAACATAAGAGAGTTTCTTTTAAATCCAAAAGAATGTAACTATAATTAGGGCATTGCAACTTCTCCACATAGATTTGTTTGGCCCAACTAGGACTACAAGCTTCAATGGAAAAAACTATGGTTTGGTAATTGTTGATGACTACACTAGGTTTACATGGGTTTATTTTCTTGCACACAAGGATAAAGCTCTAAAAACTTTTATATCATTTTGCAAAAGAGTTAAGAATGAAAAAAGATATGCTATTTCAAATATTAGAAGTGACCATGGCAAAGAATTTGAAAAATTAGGTTTTGAACAATTATATAATGAAAATGGTTATGGTCATAACTTTCTAGCCCATAAGACCCTACAACAAAATGGTTAGTAGAATGGAAGAATAGGACTTTAGAAAAAATAGCAAGGACTATGTTGTGTGAGAATAATTTACCTAGATATCGTTGGGTCAAACCCATTAATACTTCATGCTACATCATAAATAGGGTAATGGTTGGATGAATGCTAAAGAAGACACCTTATGAGCTTTACAAAGGCAAAAAACTCAATATTGCATATTTTCATCCATTTGGTTACAAATGTTATGTATTAAATAGTGGAAAAGATAATTTAGGAAAATTCAATATTACAAGTGATGAAAGAAATTTTCTAGGATATTCGCTAAACTTTTAAGCGTATAAAGTATTTAACAAGAGAACACTAGTGGTTGAAGAATCAATATGTGTGTTATTTAATGATTTTAACTCTCCTAGAAAGGAAGATTATGATGATGATGTAGGTATTCTTCAAGAACAAATTAAAGAGCTTAATCTCAATATAAAAGGTTGTAAAGAAAGTGAAAAGGCGTCATAAGAAAAAGAACAACATATTGAACAAATCATTGAAAAAGAAGTGCCTACCTACCCCATGGTGAGAAAAGAAGTTGATGAAAGCGAGATCATTCGTGGTCTCACTCAAGGGGTATGTATAAGAGTAAATCCAAACATGTTTGTGAGTTTGTTACCTTTATTTCTCAAATTGAGCATAAGTATATTGATGATGCTTTAAATGATGAACATTGGATTTTAGCAATTCAAGAAGAACTAACTCAATTTGAGAGAAGTGAGGTACAGGATGTAGTACCTAGACCACATAATTATCCCATTGTAGGAACTAAATGGGTGTCTAGAAATAAGATGGATGAACATGGAAATATAACTAGAAAAAAAGCTAGAACAGTGACTAAAGGATATAGTCAAGAGGAAGGTATAGACTATGATAAAGATATGCACCTGTAGCTAGGTTAAAAGCCTTTAAAATGCTATTAGTATATGCCTATTCCATGAAAGTTTCAAATGGATGTCAAAAGTGCTTTCTTCAATGGGAAAAATTAATGAAGAGGTATATATAGAGCAACCACTCAGATTTTGGCCTTTCTCAACAATGTGTTTAAATTAAAAAAGGCTTTGTACAGTCTAAAACAAGTATTTAACGCTTAGTGTGAAACATTTTCAAAATTTCTAATAAATAGGGACTTTTATAATGGTGAGGTGGATAAGACACTTTTCATTAAAAAAAAAAAAGGTAAAGACATTTTAGTAGTAGAAGTATATATTGATGATATAATTTTTGGTCCAACTAATGAATCTCTTTGTCAAGAATTTGCAAAAGGAATGCAGGGAGAATTAGAAATGAGCATGATGGGTGAGCTAAATTACTTTTCACGATTGCAAATAAAGTAAACAGAAGATGGTACATTTATCAATCAAGCCAAGTACACTAATAACATGCTTAAGAAATTTGATATGGTTGGAACTAGACCTTATTCCATTCCAATGGCCACATTTACCAAGCTAGACATTGATGAGAGAGGTACGCCTATTGACCTTAAACTATATAGATTAATGATAGGTCTTTTGCATCATCTTACAACTAGTAGACCTGACATAAGCTTTAGTGTGGGGTTATGTACTAGGTTTCAATCATCACCTAGGTAGTCTCACTTATGTGTTGTCAAAAGAATATTTAGGTACCTTCATGACACACCTAACTTTGGTTTATGCTACCCAAGGAACCCATCCTTTGAGTTACATTCTTACTCTGATGTCGATTTTCAAGGATGTAAAGTTGATTAAAAAAGCACATTCGGCACTGGCCAATTCTTTAAAAAAAATGGTAATATCATGGTTTTCTAAGAAGCAAAATAGTATAGCCAAATCCAGAACCAAAGCCGAATATATAGCAATTGGTAGTTGCTGTTGTCAAATTCTTTGTATGAAACAACAATTGCAGGACTATGAATTATCAATGAAAAAGATTAACATTAAGTGATAATACTAATTTATTAATCTGACCAAAAGCCCCATTCATCACTCTGAAACAAAGCACATTGAAATAAGACATCATTTCATTATAGATCATGTACAAAAAGGAGACATAGTCTTTAGAATATTTAAGCACTCAAGAGCAAGTAGCTAATATTTTTTCTAAGCCATTAGGTATAGAAGCCTTTTTCAAGATTAAAAGAGCACCAGGTATCATGAATATGCCATGCCTAGTTGACAAATCTATGCTTTGATTTACATAGGTACTAGTATACTTGATTTGTTGCTTGATTGATTCAATTATTGCTTGACTTTTCTTATTGCTTGACTTATGTATGCAATTATATATGGTTCATAGTTAATTATGAAAATCCAATTTTAATTTAAAGGATGAAATGCCTACACTTTTGCTTTTATTTATGCATATCTATGTGTGGCATTCTTTATTAATTAATGATATATTCCTTATTAACTTATTTGAAAATATATGAAATGGAGATATATCTTGATTTTCTTTATGATATATTGATATATTCCGTAATCCATTGATTGAATATCTTACATGGAAATATATCTTGGTTGAAAATATCTATACATATTGTTCTATGGATGTGCAAAATGAGTATTTTCTCTATGCTTTGCTTGATTTCATATTCATTGGCAATATATCTTGATCTATTACTTTCATACTATGATATATTGATATATTTCTTGAACTTTTAATTGAACATCTTTGCATGGAAATAGATCTCATTGTTTTGATTTGATGGTTAAAGATTATTATTGAATGTAATGTTTATTTATACTTGATGATTATCACTAACCATTATTTCCTGAGTTTAAGTGCTGCAAACTCACATTTCTTAACCATGCTTATTTATACTTAACGAAAATCGCAAGTTATCTTGAACTTAATGTCAGGCATTTGAAATTGTCTCAAATATGTTTTTAATCCCCTAACGTTACATGATTGTTGGAAAATCCTTGCATCATTAGAAAACATTATATAAGGTTTCAAACAATGCATATTTAAGTAAGATAGCCAAAGCAAACATGACTTGAAATGCCATTTGAATGTAGGAACAAAGCAAAGAAGAAATAATTGAAAAAAAGCACTAAAAAGCTAAGGAAACCTCAAGACACAAGTCAAGAGTCAATCCTAGAGAAGCTCAAGTCGATCGAAAGGTAGAAGGAATGCAAAACTTAAAGAATATAATGCCATACTTGATCTTAGAGTGTCTATAGTCGACCTTGCTCCAAAAAGCTCAAGAAAATGAATATTTGAATAATTGTCAGTTGACCCTGACAAGTTAAAAGCATGAAAAAGTTGACTTTACACAAACATATTCGACTATAGAGAAGGCATTGTTGACCATATCAACTCAAATTTGCAAAAAAAACACATTATCAGGAGATGAACTGAATAAAGGAAGGCTATTTTCAACTATGGAGCCCTAAGTTGAGAGCTTTGAAGAATATAGTGGACCTTAGGAGTGTTGTAATCGACCCCTAAGTTTGAACAATGGTTAGATTTTATTCAAACTTGTGTCTCATGGCTCCAAACTTCACACTAGCTATAAATAGCCCCATTAGAGCCATTTGGAAGTAAGAGACTACCTAAACCAAAGTTTGAAACCCTAGAGAGACCTTTAAAAACTTATCTTAACCCTCTAGCTTCATTTTAGCCTTCCATCAAGCTTACAAAAGTTGAATACTTACTTCATTTGAGTTGATATTTGTTCTCTCACTGCACTTAAGCACCTAGCCTTTGTAAAGGCATTTTCTTGCTGAAATTTGTACTCCATTGTAAAGGTTTTAGCTTAACCTTGAAAAGCTTTTGTGAAGATTTGTGGTTGAGCTTGTAAGAACCATTGTTGATGGGTTATCACTTGATCCCGTTAAAAAGAAAAACTCCCTTTGTAGATTGTGTAAGGGTTATTGCTTGATCTTGTGAAAAAGCTGGTGTAAGGGTTATTACTTGATCCTGCTAAAAAGCAATAATCCTTTTAGTGAATTGGAAATTCCTTAGTTTCCAAGGGAGTGGATGTAGGCATCGAAAAAGTCGAACCTCTATAAAATCTTTGTGTAACTTTTTAATGTTCCACATTATTATTTATGGCTTGCATTTGCCTTAGGAATATAGCTTTACATTGATTTATTGTTTTACATTTAGGAAAATCTTTTCACTTTATTATTCATAGTTAGTATTTAACTTAGGAAAATATTTTACTTTGGTATGTTATTTTTATGCTTAGTAATTTAGTGTTGAAAACTTGTTTTTGATACTAGAAAATTTTTTTGGTGAAAAAGTTTTGATTTTTATACTTAGATTTTCAAAGAAAATGTTAATACACCAATTCACCCCCTTTTTAGTATATTTCTCATCTAGACTTCTACAATAACAATTGGTATTAAAGCTTTGTATATTGCACTTATATTAGCTGACTTTATCTTGAAAACATTTTTGAACTTCATGCATAAATTGAGGGGGAGAACTTTCAAAGTTCATATTCACTTCTTCTACCTTTCTCACTTACACTTAAGTGTTTACAATAAAGGCATAAAGACTAATTAAGTTAGGGGGAGGTTTTAAGAAATTTCAAATGCAATATGCTCATGTTTTTGTCATATCAAAAAGAGGGAAATTTTTAGCCTTGAGTTACATCATGTTTTGATTTTACAAAAATCGCATGTTATCCTCAACTTAATTGTCAAGTATTTGAAATTATCTCAAATATGTTTTTAATCCCCTAAGATTACATGACTATTTAAAAATCCTTGCATCATTAGAAAGCATCATAAAGGTTTCAAACAACGAATATTCAGCTAAGAAAGCAATAGCAAACGTGCCTCAAAATGTCATTTGAATGTAGGAACAAGGCAAGGAAGAAATAGTTGAAAAGAAGCATAAAAAAACTAAAGAAACCTCAAGACAAAAGTCAAGAGTCGATCTTAGAGAAGCTCAAGTCGTTCCAAGGGTAGAAAGAGTGCAAAACTTTAAGAATATAAAGCCATAGTCGACCATAGAGTGTCTATAGTTGACCTTGCTTCAGAAAGCTCAAGAAAATGAAGATTTGAACAAATATAGTTAACCCCGACATGTGAAAAGCATTAAAAATTTAACTTTCATAGGCATAGTAAACTATAAAGAAGGCATAGTCGACAATATTTGCTCAAATTTGCAAAAAATACCTCTTTGGGAGTTAAATGAAATAGAGGAAGGTTATACTTGACTATAAAGCCCTAATTTGAGAAATTCAAAGAACATAGTCGATCTTAAGAGCATTGTAGGCAGCCCTGAAGCTTCAACAAAGGTCAAATTTGATTCAAACTTGCGTCTAATGGCTCCAAACTTCACACCACTTATAAGTAGCTGCATTTGAGCCATTTAAAAGTATAAGAAGACCTAAACCAAAGCTTCAAACCTTAGAGAGACATCCAAAAGCTTATTCTCACTCTTTAGCTTCATTTTCATTTTCCACCAAGCTTACAAAAGTTGAATACTTGCTTAATATTAGATGATATTTCTTTTTTCACTACACTTAAGCTTAAATTCTTAGCATTTAGCTTTTGCAGTGGTTTTTTTTTTTTTGCTAAAATATGTACTCCCTTGTCAAGGTTCTAGCTTAACCTTGAAAACCTATTTGTGAAGGTTTGTGGTAGAGCTTGTAAAAACCATTGTTGGTGGGTTCTCACTTAATCCCATTAAAAAGCCAGAATCCCTTTGTGGATTATGTAAAGGTTATCACTTCATCTCATGAAAAAGTCAGTATAAGGGTTATTGCTCAACCCCATTAAAATGTAAGAATTTTTTTAAAAGACTGAAAATTCCTTGGTTACAAAAGGAGTGGATGTAAGTATCGAAAAAACTAAACCACTATAAAATTTTTTTGCCTCTTTTTAATTTTCCACATTATTATTCATTGCTTGCGTTTGCCTTAGAAAATAGCTTTACATTGATTTATTGTTTTACACTAAGTAAAATATTTTCACTTATTATTCATAACTAGCATCTAGCTTAGGAAAATATTTTACGTTGATATATTATTTTTATGCTTAATTATTTATTGTTGAAAACTTGTTTTTGATACTAGAAAATATTTTTGAGTGAACAAATTTTGACTTTTATTGCTTAGATGTTTAAAAAGAATTTACAAATGCCAATTCACCTTCCTCTTGGTATGTTGTTCATTGAGACTTTTACACTAACAATCGATATTAGAGCTTAGTCTCAAATTTTGTAGATCTAACCGCCTTTGAGAGATCCATTGTAGAAGCTCAAATCAATAAAAATGGAGGTGATGACAAGCATACTTGATGAAGTTTAATTGATCCAAAGACCACCACTCTTTGTAAGTAACAATTATCCTTATCGAAAAAAGATAATGAAAATTTTTACTCAATCTATGGATTTAGATGTGTGGAATGTGATGTGAGATGGCCCAATGTTCCATATAAGTTAGTAAAAGGAAAATTATTGATTAAACCTAGAGATGAATGCAGTGATAGAGATAAAAAAGTAGTTTAAACAAATTGTAAGGCATATAATACTCTTCTTTATGCTCTGAGTGCTAGTGAATAATATAAAGTCTCCACATGTGAAAATGTCAAACAAATTTGGGATATTTTAGAGACCACATATGAGGGAACAAACCAAGTTAAAGAATTCAAAATTGGATTGCTTATCCATGATTATGAACTTTTTAAGATGGGAGAGGGTGAATCAATAAGTAAGATGTTTGAAAGGTTCATATACATTGTAGGAAGTTTGAAAACTTTAGGAAAAATCTTCCAAATGCCTAACTAATGAAAAATATCTTATATATCCTACCTAAAACTTGGAAACTTAAGGTTATGACTATAGAAGAAACTAGAGATCTAAATGACTTCAAATTAGAACTTATAAGATCCTTTCTTAAGCATTAAGGTGAAAGAGAATAGCCTAGGAAGGAAGAAGTCAAACAAAAGAAAGTTACCTTTAAATCCATAAATGAAGAAGAAGAAAGAGTCATAAAAAATCATAGTGACAGTGATGACAACATGGCCATTCTAGCTAGAAAATTTAATAAGTTCATGATTAAAATGATAGAATTAGAAAACCTACAAAGAAAGATGAAACTAAAATGGAGAATATCAAATGATCATTTGATATGCCATGATTACAAAAAGCCTAAAGACACTAAATTTGAGTACCCTACCATGAAGAAAGTCTCAAGAAATTATAAGAAAATGGCAATGATAGCAATTTAGGGTGACAGCGATGATTTTTAAAATGATGGGGTTTCAAACTTTTGTTTTATGACATTTGATGGCAACCAAGAGGAACATAATTGTTCAATGTCAAGAGCACAACTAAATGGAAAATGGTACCTTGATAATGGGTACTTTAGACAAATGACCGATAAAAAGGAATCATTCAAAAGATTGAGATCAAAGAAAATAGGTAATGTTACTTTTGGTGACAACTAAAAAGGTCACATTGAAGGTATTAGGAAGATCAAGGTAGTGGATTTAGGTTAGGTGGATCGAACCACTACAAATATTGTGTTTTGTCAGCTTCTCTTAAACTTTCTTTAATTGGTGTTTACTAACCTCAATAAATTTTTAAACCATGCATTTCAAAATCCTTCAACAGTTTTAAATTCCAAGAGTTACCTTAAAAATATTTTTAAGTGCTATTCACCCCCATCTAGCACTCTTTTTGTGACTAATAAAAGAAACCCATGTTAGCAATAGTAGCAATAATAGAAAAAAGGGAAGGTTTGGGGCTTTTTTCAATATAGTTGACTATGGTGTGTAAACTTGACTTTTTCTTATTGTGGACTTGTCAAGGTTGACTATGCTTGGTTTAAGGTTGGCTACAACTATTCAAAACATGATTTTTTTGAGCTTTCTAGAACAAGGTCAACTATAAACACTTGACAGTCGACTATGGCTTCAAAATCTTCAAGTTTTGCACTTTTTCAGCCTTTCAATCAACTCTTGCTTTTCTAATATCAACTCTTGGCTTGTGTCTTGAGATTTCCTTAGCTTTCCAGCACTTTTCTCCTGCTATTTTCTTCTTGCCTTGTTCCTACATTCAAATAATAATTCAAGGCATGTTTGCTTTTGCACTCTTAGCTGAATATGGATTGTTTGAAAGCTTATAAGGTGTTTTCTAATGAAGCATAGCTTTTCAAACAAATATGTAACCTTAGGTGATTAAGAATGTATTTAAGACAATTTCAAACACTTAGCATTAAGTTCAAGAAAACTTGTGATTTTTGTCAAATCAAAACATGATGTAACACGAGGCTAACAATGTCCCTCTTTTTGATAGGACAAAAACATGAGCATATTGCATTTGAAATTTATTAAAACCTCCCTTTAACTTAAGTAGTCTTTATGCCCTTGTTGAAAACATTTAAATGTAAATGAGAATGATATAAGAAATTTCTGGGATTTGACCTCATGCTCAAACTTGAAAATAATCAAGAAATTAAAAATATAACTCAGTAGAAAGATAAATTAGTATTTAATTAGAGAAACAGTTAAATCCTTCAGGATCAATGTTTATATTTTGCATGAAACTTTCAAATTAATTATGAACACTCGTAAGTTTAATAGTTACATACCTTGCTCTAGATATTGTAATCAAGAGCCAATTAAATCCAAAAGGCTTATGATGGAACAAAAACTCAAAAATAGAATAAGACGATTTAAAATCCTGTAACCAAAATTTTTGCTTCTTCACTTTTAGAATTTATCAAATCTTCTAGCACTCAAGTGTTTGGCCTCTAACAGTAATCCACACAGTGACCGAATAATACCTTGTCAAAGGTATGATTTTTTACTTGTACTAGCAAGTTTTGTTTCTAAAACAAAAAGACCAAAAATTCTTTCCAAATTTTATTTTGTGAGATAAAGAAAACTATTTTTCTTTTTCTTATTTATGAAATGGCTAAAAAATGGCTGAAGACTTAGAGCTTTAGTTTTCTAACATACTATATTTATATAGCCAAACCAAGTTGTAACCCTAAATACAATAATTTTATTTTAATGTAATTAAGTCTTTGTAAGCGTAATTACTTTCCCACTTTATTTTGGTATATTCTAAGTAAGTTCAACTTAATTAGTTATCCTTATTTAATCTCAATCATGTCACTTAAAATGTGTGACCCATTAGGCTTTTAACATGTTGACAATAAATATAAATCCTAATCAAATATAATTTGATAATTGATTTAAATTTATAGATCATGGATGGCATCTAGCAATACATCATGGCCACCCAAATGTTAGAGAGTCAATTAAAAAATTTGACAAAGTCCTTCAGTAATAACCCTCTCAATGCAATATAGTCCTTTCATCAAATATCTCGGATATGCCATTAAGCATGGCTCGGTGTCTACTTATGACATTCCATATTAGTTATCATAATTCATAACTAACCTTATGAATTTAGGAAACTTAACTTTCTTCAAATTCATCATGCTTTGCTCAAAGACTTCATACAAGTTAATCAAGAATTGAAAACAAGTGAGATACATCCCCTTATAACACTTAGGGTGATAAATCCTCTCTTGAACACTCATTCATCTTTGCATAATTTATGGCATACCCAAAAACACCCTATATAGGCATCTTGTCACTTCCAAACTCATAGGAGTGAAATCAAAGTATATGAGTCCCCATATAAGATGACTTGGTGTCTCAAGTTTGAAGATTAGTTGCATGAGTATCACATGAGAACATATTCCATAGGCACTTAAGTGAAATACCAAATGGAGTTCTCAAAGCAAATTATGTTCAGTGAACTTGTTCTTTAACAAGAACCCACATGTTATCCTTAGGTATCCCATATACTTCAATCTATGAGATTGATTGTTTGCTTTGCAAGGAAGGAGGCTTAACATGTACAGTCTTTGAGCATTGTCAATGCTCTATCTTGACAATACAATGACCAGGAATAATTTTAGGAACATGTCTGCATAGTGATCTCATAATTGTAACAACTTTACAATTCTCTTGTAATGCCTTTTTGTTTTATGGGCTTCCTCCAATCAGTACTTAATAACTCCTTATTCTTGCACCAACATGAAGGGAAGCCTTTATCACATATAGTTATGCAATTAAATATCCATTAAATGACAATATATATTTTTTTGACTAATCTAACTGGCTCAAGGGCATATTGTAAAACTTCGTACCCTCATATAGAAGTCAATAAGACCTTATTGACAAGACAAAGGGTCAACTGACGCTAATCTAAGTACCAAAAAGTGGTGAAGGGTGGAAGCAATATTTTAGAATAAAATATTTCACACAAGAGGAAATAATAATAAAATACTAATATTTTATCAAGGATGAATTAACGAGTTAAAATGGTGATTTAGAAGTGATCCATGATAAAGTGAGACACTTTGAGACTCAAGAAGACAAGTAGAGAATTTTAAAATAAAATAATATTAAAATATTAATATTTTTATCTATTTCTGAAATTAGTCATGAAGAAGGGCTATATGGCTAATCTAACTAGGGGAGAAGAAGGAAGAAAGAATTTTAAAGAAAAATGACATAAGTGGAGCTCATGTGCCTTTATTAAATAAACCAAGAAATGGTGAGTATATATTTAAATATTATGGTGACACCTTAGTGAAGTATGAATTTAATGTTTATTTGTACAAGTGTAAAGGAAGAAAAATAGAACAAAATTTGAAATTAAAAGGACAATAGAAGGACCCAGTTAAAAATTTTAGAAGTTGAGGGGTAGAATTTCAAATAATGAAAAGTAAAGGAGTGAAGTAATTATGAACAAGTTGAAGGATCAAATTACAATTTATGAAATGTTTGAAGGACCAAATTGTAAAAGATAAAAAATTTAAAGGGATCAAATTGTAAATAAGAAAAAGTTGGAAGACCTATATGCAATTTCACCATTTTAAATTAACAGAATAGTTGATGTACATAGTTGTGTTTTGGAAAGCAAGATGAAATTCAAGTTGGATGCAAGTAAAATGAAATGGAAGAGAAACCATGGTTTGGCAAAGATAGCCCATCGTATTTAAAGAAAAATTTGTAATCATTACACTTGATTTGATTTAATAAGAAAAAGAAAAGAATAAATTTTGCTGCAGGAAATCCTATTGGTTTGAAAGCGGCTAAATAGGATTCTAGAGTGGAAAAATGCACAGAAGATTTATGCATGATGGACACTTAGTTAAAATTGGGCTAAAAGAGAGGAAATATATATGCATGTAATTTTATTGGCTAAATGGGAGACCAAATGAGAAATAATATGGGAGAATGCATGAAAGGCTATTGGACATAAGTAAGGTGGGTGAAATGGAAATGCATTAAGAATGCATGAAGATAAATTAAAGAATGGAAGGATAATGAAGGGTGGATAGTTAACCAATAAAATGAAGAGAATATTGGCGCATGAAGAATCATTGGGTGGCAAAGTGGTCCAATAAGAAACTAAAGAAAGAAAACTAAGAAATAGCAAAAAGAAAAGGGAAAAAGGCAATGAAGGCTTTAGAAACTTGGGCAAACTATGCCTTTGAGAGAAAAAGAAAGGAAAGAAATGGCTTTGTAAGTTTCACCCACATGGTAGAGAGAAAAGAGAAGAAAGAAGAGATTTAAAGGGAGGCTCGATTTTAAAGAAAACCCAAGGCAACCGTGAAGATTTCTTTCCCTTTACCTTGTTGAGATTTAATATTTCACCATCAAAAAGGGAGGCTCGATTTTGTGATTCAAGTAAGGTAAAGGCAAGAAAATGGCTTTAGTTTGAATGTATCCTTGGAAATTCAAATTGGTAATGTTAGGTTGTGTTTATGGCAACAAAGATTTCTAAGGTTTGAAGAATATGGTTGCATCCATGCCATTGGTCCTTGGTTAGATGATGGATTTAAGATAAAACAAAAAAAGGGTAAGTTGTTCTTAACCTTTGAATTCCTAAGTGGTGGAAATATGTGGGTGTTAATTGATAGATTTATGTGTGGCAGCCTTGATGATTAAACCTATGGAGATGTGTTAAGATGCATGCAAAGTCCAAGCAACTTTAAACAACAAGCATGCAATGTGAATGTATTATGATAGTTTAAAATCGGCTGGGAGAAATGCATGAGCTAGTTAGCAATGTTAAGGTTGCTTGTTATATTGTTTGAAAGAAATAAGGACGAATAATGTGGATGGAAGATTGGGAAACAAGGCATTGAAAGTTAGATAGACCAATAATGCATGTAAAGGATATGAATTCCTAGAGTAAAAATATGTCAATAGCTATATGAATATGCAAAGGCTAATTGAGAAAGAATGGTGATTTTAGCATGATTTGA